>NC_080388.1:15275092-15575092 GCF_028751815.1 Salvia miltiorrhiza
CGGGGTAAACTCTCCCATTCTATGGCACTCATTAGCTCCATGGCTGAAATCTCCACAGATACCACACGGCTCAACATACTGTATGGCTGGGTTCTGCGGAGTTAACATTGGCAGAGCTGGATTCGGTTGAGTTGTCATCGGCGGCGCTGAGCTCTGAACTGGAGAATTTTCCATCTTTTCCATCTTGAGCTGTTGAACTTCTCGCATGATCGAAGCCAATTGTTGCTGCATCTCGAACTGATTTGTCACGGCACTAGCCTCCACTCTCCGTCCACGGACTGACTTCTGTTGGGAGCTTTCGGCCAAGGTCTTGAAAATCTCTTTCAGATCTGCCGCAGTCTTCCGAGCTATGTTTCCTCCTGCCGTGCTGTCCACCATAAATTGGGCAGTTTGCACTAACCCATCGTAGAAGAACTGCATCAACATAACATTCGTGAATTGATGTTGAGGGCATTGACGGAGGAGTTCTTCATATCTCTCCCAAGCTTCATGCAAAAGCTCATCCGGTCCTTGGGTGAACTCCATTATTTTTGTTCTCAGCTCCTGTGTTTTGTGGCTTGGGTAGTATTTCAGCATAAATTTTTCACAAGCATCTCCCCACGTAGTGATAGAGTTGGGCGGCAGAGAGAGCATCCACGTCCTGGCCCGGTCTTTAAGTGCATAGGGGAAACACTTGAGCTTGAGTTGGTCCTCCGTGAGGCTAAGCAGAGGAATCGTTTGCACTTGTGTGCAAAAGTCTCGGATGAATTGCAGAGCATCCTCGCTTGGCATCCCGTGGAACACCGGCAGCAAATTCGAGTCGTTGGGTTTGAGATTGTAGTTTCTCACAGCAGTGGGGAGCACGATTGCCGACGTGTTGGTATCTCCAATTACCGGCCTGGTGAAGTCTCCCATATATTCCGTGTTCTGAGCCATCTCCTTCTTTTCCTTGTTTAAATTCTGCTTGGTGCAAAAATTGGCGGAGCTGGCCTCTTCCTCTTTAGTGTGTTTTGCCGTGGCTGTCGTGTGCTCTGGCTGGTCAGAGCTGGATGCCTCCTCTACTACGGTTTGCTCTAGAACGTCAAGATCGGAGTCAGAGCTGGAATTGGCGAGGCTTGCAGCGCTATCCTCGGAATCAGAGTCAGAGTATAATGCGTCTGCTCTAGTACGTGTTCGAGTGTTACCCAGCGGGGACGTTAATTTTCTTTTCAGACTACGGCGTCCCTGCATACACAACACTTAACACACGGGTGAAACGCACGGGGTGGAAAGAAAAGAAAAGTAAAAACAAAAACGTAAAAACTGGAAATTAAATAAAGCAAATAAAACGACACAACTAAAACGCCTAAAACTTTCCCCGGCAACGGCGCCAAAATTTGACTCAACTAGAAACACCTCTAAGTTGACTTGCAATAGAACAAGGACATCCTAGCGATGGTAAGTTGACCCAGTGTCATCTCTCAAGGAAAGTCTTTAAGGGCTTTTAGTAATATCGTAAGAAAAAGCAATAAAAGAAAGCAGTAAAGGTTTTGATTTAAAAACGTATCTTAAACTTAAACGTAAATTGAACTTAAACTTAACCTAGGCAATAATTTAAACAACTCGAATTAAACCTAACTTAAGAAATTAAATACTTGTAAATTTAAAGACTTCTAATCTAGGCATGAAACTAAAGTGCATAATTTAAATTGCATAATTGAAAAGAAAGCATAAACAATAACGAAAAGCATAAACATGATTAAACGAAAATAACTTGAATTGAAATACGAAATACCGTAATTGTCTTGAACGTGTAATTGTGTCACTCAATCACAATCCAAGAAACTAAACTAAAAATGAAATTGAAATCTAACTTAGAATACTAAAAACTCGAAACTATGAACAACTATGAAAGCAAGTAAATCCTAAGCTTCGGATGCCAACAGATCTCAAAGATGGCGTCTAAAACTAGGGCAAAAGATTGATTTACAATGAAAAGTATGGCCCTATTTATAGACTTCAATTCCCTATGGATCACCATGGAAATTGCCATGCAAAGAAGAATTCTAAAGGCAATAGAATCGTGCAAAATAAGGCACCTTCCAGCTGCAATGCGCGCTCTGGGAACACTCCTACTCCGGCCGAATTCGGGGCTCTCGCCAGCGGAATGGCTTCCGCTCTGGCATTCGCCAGAGGAACGGTGAGTTCTCTGCTATCGAGCGCTGGACTTAACTTCTCTGATGCTGGCTCTTCTCGGCAGAGGAATAGGTGATTCTTCAGCTCTGGCTTCTCGATTCCTCTGACTTTTGACTCCTCTGGCTAGCGACTTCTCTGACTAGTGACTCCTCTGGCTGGTGACTCCTCTGGCTGGTGACTCCTCTGGCATTTCGATTCCTCTGGCCTGACTTCCGCGCGGGGTTTTAGCTCTGGCGCGGCCTTCTCGGTTCTGGCACGGGGCTTTGCCTCTCTTCCATGCTAGAGTGTGCACAAACACACGATTCTTAGCCCAAATTTTCCAAGATTTGCACTCTTCATCTCGAAAACATAAATCTTCTGCAAAGCATAAAATAGACCATAAAACGCACCAATTTCCAGAAGATTTAACTTAAAATAAGCACATGCAAACCCCTAAAATTAGAACAATTAGGCATAAATCACCTTGCAAAGTAGAACTCTAAAGGCAACAAAATCGTGCAACATAAGGCAACTCTCCAGCTGGATGCACGCTCTGGAAAACACTCCTACTCTTGCCGAATTCGCAGCTCTGCCGCGGCAAGGCAGAGCTAAAAGTCAGCTCTGAAAAAGTGCAGAGCTGAAAAGTCAGCTCTGCAAACGTTGCCTCCGTCGATCTTTAGCTCTGCGCTGTCAAAATACTTTGGCGATTGTGGCATAGCTGAAAGTCAGCTCTGGCGGTCATGGCAGAGCTGGAAGTCAGCTCTGGCGGTCATGGCAGAGCTGGAAGTCAGCTCTGGAAAATTAGCTCTGGCGAAAGTAACTTTGCTCTGGAAGGCGAACTCTGATGCTTATGCTCCGGAAAGGTAGTCAGCTCTGGCGAGATGGGCAGAGCTCGCAGCTCAGCTCTGGCGAGATGGGCAAAGCTCGCAGCTCAGCTCTGGCGATAGAGCTATGCTCGCAGCTCAGCTCTGGCGACAGAGCTATGCTAAAAACGCCATTCTTAGCCAAAAATCTCCAAAACTGCACTCTTCCATCTATAAAACCTAAATCTCCTGCAAAGCATCAAACAAACCATAAAACGCACCAATTTCCAGAAGATTTAACTTAAAATATGCACATGCAAACCCCTAAAATTAGAACAATTAAGCATAAATCAATGTGCGATGCTAGCGATTGGGCCGTGGGAGCTGTGTTGGGACAAAAGAGGGACAAATTATTCAAGGTTATTTACTATGCTAGTAAAACCTTGGATTCTGCTCAGATGAACTAGACTACCACAGAGAAGGAGCTGCTAGTTTTGGTGTATGCTTTTCAAAAGTTCTGTCCCTACTTGATTGGAACTCATTCAATTTATCATTGAGGAGTGCCATAGCTCACCTAGTGGAGGCCACTTTGCTGCTAACCGCACTGCCATGAAGGTCAACCATAGTGGTTTTTATTGGCCTTCGATTTTCAAAGATTGCCATGCTTTTGTGAAGTTTTGTGATCGTTGCCAGCGCATGAGCAATATTACCAAGAAGGATGAGATGCTATAAAATATTATTGTGGAGGTGGAGCTGTTTGATGTTTGGATAATTGACTTCGTGGGTCATTTCCTTCCTTCCTGCGGTTTCTCCTATGTTTTGCTAGCTGTGGAGTGCATTTCTAGATGGGTGGAGGTGATCCCAACTACCACCAATGATTCTAAGGTAGTCATTAAATTCTTGCAAAAGAATATTTTGACTCGGTTCGAAGCACCGAGAGCGTTTCTTAGTGATGGGGGGTCGCACTTCAATAATAAATGGCTAGCAAGCGTTTTGGCAAAGTATGGAGTAAATCACAAGGTGACGACTCCGTATCATCCTCAAGCTAATGGGCAGACAGAGTTGGCTAATCGAAAAATCAAGAAGATTTTGGAGAAGAGTGTAGCCAACAAGAAGGATTGGACAAAGCACTTGGATGATGCTCTTTGGGCATATCGCACTACCTACAAGACTCGTATTGGTATGTCTCCCTATCAACTTGTCTTTGGCAAATCCTATCATTTACCTGTTGAGATTGAGCACAAGGCATACTGGGCAACAAGGAGAATTAATATGGAGTTCAAGGAGGCCGGATTTACAAGGCGGGATCTGTTGACGGAATTGGATGAATGGAGGAATGAGGCCAATGAGAGTTCTCAAATTTACAAGGAGATGGCCAAAAAATTCCATGATTTGAACATTCGCACCAAGGAGTTCAAGCCGGGACAAGAGGTTCTTTTGTATAATTCTAAGCTGCATTTGTTTCCTGGCAAGCTGCAATCAAAGTGGACGGGGTCGTATGTGTTGCATAAAAGCAATTGGAATGGGACGTATGAGCTATTCAATGCGGATGGAAATACTTTCACGGTCAATGGTCATCGTCTCAAGCCTTTCTTCAAGTCAGATGTTGATCGTGGTCTTGAAGTTGTCAAATTCAACGACCCATGACATTGAGGTATCGTCGAGCTTTAGACGTTAAATTAATCACTTGTTGGGAGGTAACTCAATTTTTATTACTTTTTTTCTTTATGTTCGTTTTTTTCTTCGTTTTTCCTTATTATCGTTGTTCCGTCTCATTTATTTTTTTCTTAAAAAAATAATAAAAAAATAAAATTGCAGGTGAGTACGGCGACCGCCGCCAACTCACCGAGCTTACAGGTTTAAAAAAAAAAAAAAAAAACCGCCCTTTTCACCCATTTTCTTCACTCTTTCAATTCATATCTCCCTCAACCTCCAAAACCCACAAAATTTTCAATTTTCTTCATCAAATTACTCTAAACTCACTCCAAATCCATCAAATTCCTTCCGTACATCTCTTACCCACACCATAATCTACCAGTCCATCCGGATAATTTGAGTGTTCATTCACATTATCATCTACATTCAAGTTTGGGGGTTTTGTGTAGGGTTTTTGATTCTTCACTCTTTATTGCTAAAGATTCAAGGTACAATGCCACCAAAGAAACGAAAAGGGGAGCACTGGAGCCTCGGGTTCAAGAAGTGCTCCACTGACACCCAATCAACTGGAGTATCACGGCGTGGTACTCATGTCGGAGTTAGATCAACCAAAGTTCTCAGCATTGTGGCACCGGAAGATAGAGCCCACACGTTATGCTGATCCGGTAGTGCTTCAGGAGATGGGGGTGTATGGAGATGTGTTAGGTCCGGAGGGTCTCGAATAGGTGTAGGGGAGAGGGGGGAATACACCTATGGGCTATTTTTATAATTTCCTCTAAAAACAGATGGATCTCAAGAATGAGATCAAAACGAAACTTTACACGCAAACTGTGACATTTGTTGACTGAAAAGAGTTTTGACCAAACAGGGTTGACGACTGATACTGAAAACTCTTCAGTAATGAGTTATTAGTTAAGTCACTGGAACTTAACAGATGCACGTAAGGGCTTCAGTCGAGTTTGCTAAAACAGAGATGATATAAGTCTTTCTGACTATCAGATGATAGATCAGTCAGACTGATATCATACGCAGCGGAAATAAACTTGTTTCGTAATAGCCTCGGTTGAGCACGTTGTTAGTCTTAGGTTTCTCTTTGCGGTTATTCAGTATTCAGTTTATCAACAGTAAGAACACAGATAAGTATGTAAAGACTGAAAGCTGTAAATAACACAGAGAGTTTTACGTGGTTCGGAAAACCTTTTCCTACATCCACGGTCGGTTGATCAGACCAACAATTCACTCCGCAAGTGCTTAACTGGTGCACTGCAAACCGAACCGTGTGCTTACCGAGTGCACACAACCGTTTCACTGAAGAGACCTTACTTCAGTACCCACGCTTCACTCGCGTCGAATTTCTCACTCCTAACACGACCTTGCACTAGGATTTCACGGAGTCAGAGTACCTTCCTGAACTCCTATTCACTCAAACACTCAGCTTCTTTCTTGCGAAAGGATGTTTGAAAAACTTGACAACTAGACTTCAAAGAACAAGTTCTTTGGAGCAAGTTTTGACCTGGGCTTCTGGGTAAACAGACATTTGCCTAAGGTCTAAGAGAATGTGTGTAATCAGTAGTGACTGATTTTGGCTTTGGAATTCTCTTCTTCGATTCAAGCTTTGGGGAGTTTAAGCTTTAGGCTGAGTAGCAATTTCGGCAGAGCTTCAACTTAGGTCGTTGAATCGGTGAAGATTGAAGTTGATCCTCGAGCGCTATTTATTGGAGAGGTCTTGAATAGATCCGTTGGCGGAGACCGTCTTCAAGATTTCTTCCGTTGGAGAGCATTTCGAATTTAGGCTGAGGCTTCAATCTTCGAGGTTCCTTGTTTGGTGGAAACGACTCTCTTGAGGGACATGAGATGTGACGTCTCTGATAAAGTAGCCACCAAATAGGAATGACCTCTGCAGAGAGGGATGATCCTGAGATCTCTGCATTTAATGCGGCTGTACTGTGTAAGCACGTGGCTTCCTTTGAACGTTGGAAGTTCAGTCCGAGGAAGAATGTTTAACTGATACTTGACTTTAGTATCAGTCTGCTGAGTCCTCGAAGCACGCATTAAGTAATCAGTTCTGAACTGATTCTTCAACTGATACTTCAGTTGGTATCTTCAGTCTTCAGTCCTTCGGTCCTTCAGTCTTCAGTCTTCAGAACTGCTAACTAAACTAGAAACGAACTCTAACACTTGAGTTCAAAACAGTTCTAGTCTGTTACAAATTAAATCTAAGGATTTTGGTATCATCAAAATAAAACCTGATATTCCATGGGGTTCCCAACAAGATGTCCAACAGTTATTTGCTACATCGGGTGGAGTCGAATTCTAGTAGGAGGATGGCCTACGTACGAGAGGGTTACTCTCGAGATGATGAGCACGTTTGATGAGAGATTGGTGTCGATGACATACCCTGATTCTATGGCCTTCCAGCTTAACAACAATTGGAAGCATGATGTGGATATGAGAGCCATTAACATCTTTAAGTGCCCAACTGACTGCGCTTTTACACATATCAGTGGTTTTCAACCGACGGAGTTGTGGCAGGATTTAGTGCACCCTGAGGCTGGTGATTACTCATCGGGCACCTCAAAGGCAGCCAGCATCAGAAACCCGGTATTCCGGATAGTCTAGCGCATCATTGCCCATACTATTCTCGCCAGCAAGGAGAACAGTAATGTGAGCCAATTGGATCTTTATATTCTCTATGCCATGCTCACAAGGACCCACATCAGCTTCACCGACATCTTGGTCCAGCAGTTGTACAAGGTCGCCAAAGCCAACAAGGGCATTATTATGATAGGAGGGATGCTCACCCCCATTGCCCTACATTTCTGTCCCGAGGTGGAATGATGGTCGATTGTGCGGGGTGAAACGTTATTACATGCCCGCGGGATGCATGATATGCGGGTGATATCCCGAGCTCATCCGCCTTTCCAGTTTGTTTAGAGGGATGGGGATCACTTTCCCTTACCCAACACTGCGCTCACCACGGTCAATGCTCGTTATGACATAGCCAACTGGAAGTTGGACACTCCCGTTCATCGTGCACTTACAGGACCAAGACGAGGCGAGCACAAGGTGCAAGCACAGGGCGAGGCAGAGGTTGACGAGTAGGAAAAGGTTGTGTTCTCCCCTCATAGACATCAGGGTGCTGCTGCCGGTGTAGGAGGACACTATGACATGGCCACATTGACTGATAGGATGGGTAGATTGGATGCCCAGTTCACCATCGTTTGTGGCGACGTGATGGCTATTAGGATGGCGCAGCAAGAGGCCGACCGATGCCAGACAAAGTTCGAGGCTTATACGCGTGAGCAGTTCGGCCGCCAGCATCAGTTTGAGGAGTATCAGCGAGTTGAGCTAAAGCGTCAGATGGCTATGTAGGAGGAGCTTTTGCGCGAGTTTCGGCTGTTTCGAGATCCACCGGCCTCCTGATTATGTTTCTGTAAGTATGCATAACATAACCTTTATCTATTTTTCCCTCCAAATTTATTTTCAAGCTTTTGCTCTTTAATAAGTTTAGGGGAGGGGGATGGAGATTGGTTAGGTTTTGCATTATTTTCTTCTGCTTTAGTTGCTTTTATTTGCTTGTTTTAGTCTGCTTAGCTCATGTTTGATCTGTATTCGTAGAGTGTTGGTGTCTGACTTGTACTATATATTCTTGATATATTCTATTTATGTTGGTTGGTGCTTTTCTACGATGCTTTTGAGTTGTTTATTACTCCATTTGATTTTTGGTGAGAGGCCTATGATGACTTCCGTGATAAAATTTCTTGGAATTCAATTTTCTTTGATAATTTGAGCATAATTGGAACTAATTTGCATAACTCTATAGTGATTTTAACCTTGACTTTTGCACGTTGAATAAACCTGGGAGATTTTGAGCCATAACTGTCTAGCATACACAGTTTATTCTTTGTTATGAGTTTTGTCATGCATGTGGTGATCTTCTAAAACTTGCCATGGTTTCTGTGTTGAGGTTGTTGTTGTGCCCAGGATTAGGAGATGATTTTAGGCCATCTTTTGTTAGCCACATTGTTATCTCAAACACTATCCTTAACGAAAAAAATTATCCTTTGTTATCCACTTTGAGCCTAATTAGCTTTTATTCTTTAGCCAGATGATAGGGGGTGGTGTAGTATATGGGGATCTCTCTGTGGTGAATGTTCATAGTGGGTCATGAAAAAGAAGGGGTGATATTGTGTTACTATTTACTCTTATAAGCTCTAGAAAATTGTGAAAAGAAGAAAAGAAAAAAGAAAAAAGAAAAAAAATTCTTGTTGAGAAAGTCAAGTGTATATTGAGAAATTCGTTGATAGTCGACTTGGTTTGTTAGTACAAAATGTGAAGAGCATAAAAGAGTGTCTAGTCTTGAATTATGATTATTATATCGCTTGGTTTGAATTAATTATGGAGACATTATTAGGTGGAAGATGGAATTTATTCCATTCTTGATTTGTGAAGTCATAAGGTTGGTGTTCTTGAAGTATTTTGAGTCACTTAGCCTAAATTTCCCTACCTAAACCAATGTCCCTACAGTATAACCCAAAGAAAAATATCTTTTTTATCTTAGTCTTGGCACACTATTAGCGATGGAGATTGTAGACGATTAGCAAGCCTATGGTAAGAGATCTGCATTGTATTGAATTCAATGAGAGTATACACGTCCCATTCCATAAAATTGAGAGTTGAGTGATACACATATCTTGTGAGATTCAATTGTTTGAAATGTCAGGGTTGATTTTGCTATAAGTTGTGTTTATTGGAGAATTTTGTGCTTAATTGTTGAAGATTTGAGAATTCTATCTTTCTATGTTTTTCTGAGGCTTCTATGATACATATTTATGCCCATTCGTGTTTATTGATTTTATTTTTCCCATTATTCAAGGACGAACAATGACTTGAGTTTGGGGGAGTTGATAAACACTCATTTTGCATTATTTTTATGAGTGTTTAAGTGCTTAAAGTGCTAGGATTATACTTGACCGCCGGCTGGGTCGCCGCGTGTCCGTGGTTTTAAACTCTGTATTTTACCATGGCACTATATATAGGTCTTCTTTTGACCTATTTAGGGTTCCCAACTTTAGTTTTTCAGTTCTTTCGCTTTTAGTTGTCATTGCTTTCCAAATTTTAGAGCTTGGATTTGATTTCTGCAAGGATTGAAGATTCAAGATTGTTACATTGGTTTTACTACGAGTTTTTATATAATTCAGTTTTTACGATTGCTTGCTTATTAATTATGTTTATGATTCTAAGATTTGTAAATAGTTAATTAGATTCATGTGATTAATTTGTTAATATCTATTTGTCTTCCAGTTTATGGTTCATAATTCCTGGTGCATGAATTCTTGCTAATTACTTGATCAATAGTTTGCATGTATAGCTATTCGGTTTGAGACCTGACGGAGATAATTGTTTAACAGATTCAGGAATGTATGATATGATTTTAACCTTGAGACCTGAGGGAGATAAGTGGATCATAGGGAGCTATTCTTAGGAGCTATTGGGAGTTAGTAGATTATCTTGAGACCTGACGGAGATAGATAATTTTATTAATCTACGATATTTGCTGCTTTGACTAGAGTAATTGATTAAATATGTGATCTCTCATCATAACTGGATTAAACTGGTAATAGGATTCATAGATTAATTGTGTGAATTTAGTTAATGAATTTATTACCCTAGGATCAGTCGCTTTATCATTTGATTTTATATCTGAATTTTTATTTGCTTTGTTTTGATTTTAGTTTTAGTTTGCCTGAATATTACTAGAGTTTACTTATGATTACTTAGAGTGATTCGTTATAATAGTCCATGTGGATACGATACTCTGCATGCTATTTTCGTGCTACAATTACACTGTTTAGTTGCAGTTTTGTCGCTAGTTAAAATAGTGATCAAAGACAAAGTAAACCACATGGAGTTATGGAAATTACCTCCCGTTCCGAACTGAACAGCAAATCGAATCACAACAAATGAAAATCAAGGCTTGAATCAATTTTTAAAATTAATCAAATCTATCCAATTTTTTTAATTTATATCAATTTTATCATCAAAACTCTCCTCCAACGACTCCAAATGTAGTGTGGCATATGATGACGTGTTATTTTGCCACATGCACACCTAACTTTAGATCGGTTCTATCATCGAAGCTCATTCCGGTGATTGGATCATGATAATATTGATGATAAATGCTAGACAATAAAATACGAGATATAATAATAGTATAAATAAAAAATATTGAAAATCAAATTCAAAATATAAATTTAAAGTTTATACAACTATCAAACCAAATTACATGGACTAATTATGCTAATCACACAAATTAGATTACTTGTACAAATTACATAATATTAATTGATTATTAATTACTTGAATATATATAACATGCATTTCAGATAATTTTTTTAGTATCTTTGTATACATATTATATTCATAATATATATATATACACACACACATATGATTTTATTATATGTAGGTTTATTTGATTATATATTGATTGGTGTATATATATTTACGGGTATTTGACTCAACTAGAAACACCTCTAGATTGACTTGCAATAGAATAAGGACATCCTAGCGATGGTAAGTTAACCCAATGTCATCTCTCAAGGAAGATTTTTAAGGGCTTTTAATTATGTCACAAGAAAGCGGTAAACTTTGATTATTAAACTAAAATTTATAAAGTAAACTTAACATGAAATTAAACTTATAATTAACTAGGCATAAAAGAATGAAAGCAAGAACATAAGCAAAAGAAACTAATAAACCCTAGGCAAGAATTAAACGAACTTAAGAATTTAAACGCTTCTACTACGAATTTAAATAACTTTAATTAAAGCTTCTAATCTAATGAACATAAACTAAATTGCATAATTTAAAGTAAAGCATAAACATAACGAAATTGCATAATTGAAAGCAAAGCATAATTTAAACGATGCAAATGAATTAAAATAAATACGAAATACCATAAACTTCTCGAAGGTGCAACCACTGTCACTTGATCACAACTCGAAACAAAAACTAAAGTAAAATCGAACTCGAAAGTAAACTAGAACAAAAAGCTGAAGAACTTGAAAGCTTGAAGAACAATGAAATCTTGAAAAACCTAAGTCTTTGGTTGCCTTGCAGAAGGATGATTCTCCAAGGTTGAACGAAAGATTAGGGCAAAGGATTGATTGTTACAATGAATATTAAGACCTTATTTATAGACTTCATTCCAACCCTAATTACCATCAAAAAGGCCTTGCAAAACTGGACTTTTAAAGATAAGCATCGTGAAATCAAAGGAAAGTCCAGCTGGCAGCGTGCTCTGCAAGTAACAACAACTCTGGTGAATATTTCTTAGCTCTGGAACTGTGCTAACTCTGGCGCGTAAAGTCAGCTCTGGCGAGTTTTAGCTCTGCTCTGACAAGTTTGTTCTGCTCTGGAGAATTCAGCTCTAATAGTGAAGTTCAGCTCTGGAGATAGTCAGCTCTGACTATGTAAATCAGCTCTGCTCTGATGCAGACCTATCCGCGCAGCTCTGCTCTGGCGCGAACTTTTAGCTCTGGACACTAGTTTGCGCCTAAGTACGCAATTCTGACCCAAAATCTCCAACATAACACTCTTCCATCTATAAAATCAGAATCTCCTGCAAAGCATAAAACAAACTCATAAACGCACCAATTTCCAGGTTATTTAACTCAAAATAAGCACATGCAAACCCCCAAATTAAGAACAATTAAGCATAAATCAACCCCCCACACTTAGCCTTTTGCTTGTCCTCAAGCAAAATCAGTATGAATCTTAGGAAGAGAGCGTTTCACGATGATTATTTCCATCCAAACTTTCAACAAGTCAATTCAACATTTTCCAATCAACATACATCTCTCGATCATGCAAGTAACTTAAAGTTTAAGAAGCATCAAAGCAATAATGCAAGTAATTCGATCAGACCCAATTCTCCGCTAGAAGTGAATTCCCTAATGTGATTGCCTTTATAATCAATATCTCCAATTTTCACACTTTGTGTGCTTAATCACTTAAAATTCGACAGTTGAGCCATAATTCATGAAATAAAACCATTTGGATGTAATCCAAAGTCTTTTCACGTGGTTTCCCATGCTCATAGTTAAACTAGAGGAGCAGAGACTCAGAGCTATCGTTTTCAGAGCTGGCCAGTTCAGAGCTGGCCTTTTCAGAGCTGGCAATTCGTCCAGTATTTTAAACATTTCACAGATAAGGATACGATCGTAGGCAATCACAATGACAACACTCCCTCTAGCATCTACCGGACAAATCACGTTTTACTTACTTACAATCGTGTTGCAATAAAACTCATAATTCTTTGCACAATCAAGAAACATATATCAAAAGTAAAATCAAAATAACCACCATTCAATCACAAACCCAAAAATCACATCGAAAACCAACTTCTCTTCCACAAATTCATAAAAAAATCGCAAGTATCCAAGAGCAAGCTAAGAATAGAGAAACCAATCGCCCAATCGAAAGCATGCAACAAAACAAGACACCCCCCACACTTAAAGTAAGCCATGTCCTCAGGGCACAAAATAAAGAGAGTTAGAAGACGTCCCTGATCATAGGTGATGAAAAACAGAAGCGTTATGGGGGCGGCAGAATGTCGGTTTGCGGTCTTCGGCAGAGTAGAAATGGCGGTGCTGGTCCTTTTCAGAGTGGAATTTTAGGTCTGGTTCTGGACTTTTCAGCGCTGGTATTCTTCAGCGCTAGCGGCAAAGTCAGAGTAGAATTGCAGCACTGGAAACAAAAACATTAACACCCAGAATCAAAGTAACCGAACAAGCAACCAAAAACAAGGAACGGAAACAAAAGGCAAAGAAAAAAGTAAAACAAAAACAACAAACCAATTGTGGGTTGCCTCCCACAAAGCGCTAGTTTTAAAGTCGCCAGCCCGACTTAGAGGAACCCTTAACCAAAGTCACTGTGAAGCGTCAGCTGCATTAGTCCCTGTGAAAGCACGTCCTCCTCAATTGCAGCTGCGGGTCCTCTTGATGAGCAAACAGTGCTCATCACGTTTAACATTCTCTCAACCCAAGAGCCAGATCGAGAGCTCCCTTCTTTCTTCTCCAAAGGCAGTACACCCTGCACTCTTTGCACGACACCATCCTTGCATTGTAGCATTTCAGTCCATCATTCTTCAACTGCGGCATCCTCTTTCAAGCTAGACGGTAATTCATGAACTGCATTGACGTCGAGTGACAGCTTGTCCAAAAATTCATCTTCAATTGCCACCTCATCTAGCAGGTTGTCAAGAAATTCCTGTATTATTTCGTCCTCTTCCGGGCATGTGCTCATCAATTTCTCCTAAGCAGAATTCTGGCAGGTTCTTGCTAGCGCTGGCTGCCTGGTCAGAGCTGGTGGACTGTTCAGAGCTGGCGAAAGATTTTGGACATCCCTAGAAGTTAGGGGTGTAAACAAACCAAGCGGCTCGCGAACTATTCGGAGCTCGGCTCGAAAAAAGCTCGTTCAAGTTCGTTTAGAGAAGTTCGATAAATAAACAAATCAAACTTGAGCTTAGTAGTATTAGGCTCGTTAGCTCGTGAACATGTTCGTCAAGTGATTCGGCTTGAAAAATATAAATTATTAGTATATACAACTTATATTTATCCACTAAAATTAATAATGATTGTATTAAATCTCTAATTAATTTTATTTGTCATAAGAAAATAATTAATATATTTATTATTTTAAATAAAATAATTTATTTTTAAAATAAAATAATTTATTTTTAAAATAAAATAATCTATATTTTTAATATAAATATAAATTTAAAAAGTTCGTATAGGCTCGATTAGACTCGTGAGCCGCTTGTGAGCCTTAAAGTATTTGGTAAGTAAAGTTCGGGATTCGATTCGATACTAAACAAACCAAACTTGAGCACACCACTATTTGGTTCGACTCAGATCGATTACACCCATCATAGAAGTATCATTGCGAAACTCTTTCCTTTCCCCTTACAAAAAAATGATGCTTTTCCATTGCCATAATCTTCTTGTCTTGGGGGATGATGATACAATCTCAAACTGCAGTTGCGCTAATCTTGGTGTACAAAACTAGTCTGACTTGAAACATGTACATATACATATATATATAGTCCATAACAAAATCAAGAGAGATGTCTAGAAATACTCGAATTCAACATACGAAGAATCAGCCGATGAGCTGCTCTGGTTCTTATGATCACCTCCCATGTCCGCAATCTTCTTCTCCGAATGCGCCGGATCCTTGCTGGCAAACTGCCTAAAATCAACGGGCTCCGGCACGTGAGGGGGCGCTGCGCTCCTTACGAGAGCCCAGTTCACCCCCTCGAAGAACGGGTGCTGCTTGATCTCCGTGGCCCCCCTCTTGTACGCGATCCGCTTGTGCGGCTCCTTGATCAGCAGCCCCTTTATAAGATCCTTGGCGCTCGAGCTCACCTGCGGCGTGTCCGGGAACTTGAGGGGCTGCCCCACCACGTTGAAGAGCGTGGCCCGGTTCCCGGCCCCCTTGAACGGGGTGGTCCCGTGCAGGAGCTCGTACAGGAAAATGCCGAACGTCCACCAGTCCACCGCGCTGCCGTGGCCCTCGCCCCGGATGATCTCCGGGGCGAGGTACTCGTGGGTCCCGACAAAGGACATGGAGCGCACGTTGGTGGGCTCGGCCATGAGCTCGGGGAGGGAGTTGGGGTTGTTGCCCAGCCCGAAATCGGACTTGGATTTCCGGTTCTTCTTGCTCGGGAGGAAGTAGGGGAGGAAGCCGGACGGCTGGATGCAGCCGCGGACGGCGTTCTCGTCGTCCAAGATGGCCCCGTTGGCGTCGGATGCGGCGTGTGTCGACGAGGACTTCACGAGCGTGGGGTTGACGGAGCAGCGCAGGGATAAGTCGAAGTCGGAGAGCATGATGTGGCCCTCCTCTCGCACTAGTACGTTTTCGGGCTTTAGGTCGCGATACACGATGCCTAGCATATGCAGATACTCTAGCGCCAACAGCACCTCTGATGCGTAAAATCTGTCACAACAAAAACAAACAAACTCACTTCTCATATATTCCTACTATCTCATACAATTTGGGTTAGGGAGAGCCAAAATCATTGGGCTTGGTCAATAAGATCGAGGGTTAATATATTAAAGTAGCCATTTTCACATTATAAAGATAAAAGACACCTACAAAAATAATATTCTTAGTCTCATTAACTAATTTTACGGAATGATTAGTAATTTGTAAGCTCATTGATACATTTCAAATTGGGTTACCTATCATGACTTTTTAGTTTGAATTCACAAATATTACGAATAGAGCTTGTACTTATATCCGTTATTTACTTAATATCTCGAGTCATAATTTTATGTCACATGAAGCTGGCGTATATTGGCGGAATCTGATTTGGCTTTAAAGTATAGAATGTGAATGAAGATGGTGTATTTATTGAAAAGAATGACAATGTTGCCAAATCAGCTTCCGGTGATACACGCCAACTTTAGTTAGTCATAAATTTTGAATCAAGATATGAAGTCAACAATAGAGTTAAATATAGGGTCTATTTGAAATATCTGTGAATTCTGATTAAAAAGTCAGCATTAGATCAAAATTAAGATTATAATTTAAAACAACCCTTTAAAATTTGATATTAGATTACAAAATGCAAGAAACTTTCTATGTGATCATGAATATCTTTACACATTGTCATGAGAAGAAAACGTTTAAATCAGTCTTCCTTCGACAATCAAGCTACCTAAAGAGGCATGAAATAGATCTTAGCTAGTGACTAATTGCATCAACCTGAAATATATGGAATGTACCAAAAATGACATATAAAAAAAAGAAGAGAGAGTTAGGTAGTAACCTAGCAGCTTCCTCTGTAAAATGCTTATTGGGCTGCTTTTGCCTTAGAGAATGAAGGTTGCCTCCACTGCAGAACTCCATGACCAAGCAATAAAACTTCTCAGTCTCAAAGTAAGAATATAACGTAGGCAAGAAAGGGTGGTCGAGAAGGCCAAGAATCTCCCTCTCTGTCTGAGCTCGGAGCAGCTTATTCCTGCTTGCAAGAGAAGCCTTGTCCATAACTTTCATGGCGAAGAACGTGTTGCTTCCCCGGAGCTCAACAAGGTACACGCTCCCGATATCTCCATAACCGAGCCTCTTCAAGAGGCGAAAGTTGGTGAGGCCGAGAGGCGATTCTCTTGAAGAGGCACAGGTTATGGCATCCCATCTCACATCACCCCCTGTGTGGGGCTTCAGGGGGGCGCTGCTCGTGCTATCTAAGCTGTCGCTCCGGCTGTTGCTGCCACTGCCACTGCCGCCCCAGCCGTGGCTCATGCTTGATTGACTAGTCTTGGCGGCATTGCTCGTCTTCGTGCTGCAGGGGGACGTTACGTTTGGATGGGATCCGTTTCTGGAAGTTGGTAATGGGCATGGGAATGAATGAGGATTTACGGATAGAGGATCACATGATACAGAGGGATTTGCACTTCCCTTCGCCACCGCTGCTTCGACTGATCTCTTCACCTCGTGTGAATGTTTCTCAGCTGCCTCCATCTTGCCCGTATCACACACATGATCTCCTCTTGTCGTCTCGTTCATCTACATTTACAACTAAACAACTTCTTATTCCTAATCTTTAAGGAACCTATACGAGATGTTCAAAATATCTTGGGTTATTTTTGGATTATTATAGCTCCAACTTTGATCCCATGGTAACTTTTTAGCCTGAATTTAATAATGTTACAAATATTTGTTCACTTAATAGCCCAAATCACAATTTTCGGATAAGGTAATTTGATGGGTGTTCAATACAGAGACATCAAAACCAATAATATGGACTATAATTTATGAACAACACAAATATCTTTGAAACTTAATGTTGCAATTTCATACCTTGGATATATTCAGATAAAGATTAGGGAGAAAAACCTAAGAAATCAGAGCATACCTCAAACTCAGAATAGCCAAGAATATTTCACTAATGTGCATATATGGCAGGTTTAAGACTCATATGTATCTCAAATTTTTAACAAAAATCCTCAAATTAACTGTTTATCTTGTTAGATTATTGAACCTTCACCCCATTTTCAATTAAACAATATACCATAAAATTCTGGCGATTTCATGTATCTAAATTCTAAGGTCAGAATAGCCTCGAATTAAACATCCTCCATATTCAACCCGGAGCTTGAAATCTGATGCACTCATTCGATCAAATTGTTATATTTTTCTTGTTAATTAATTCATTCCACTTCGTTTATTTTCAAATTCTAATGTGCAAAACAACCCTGGGAAAAAAAAAAAAAAAAAAAAGAACGTTGCAAAAGAAAAACACAAAATTTGTCGAAATTCTTATTGGTCACTAAAATACATGACACAATGTAATGAGCATGAAAATGTATTAACATACTAAAGAATTGTGAGAAGTGAGGAGAAATACCTTGAGATGTTAGGCGCAAAATGATTAACATGAATGATCATGAGCTGCGGCCATTGCCCATTTGGAGAGGGTGTTGGTTTAATTAAGGAAGAAGAATATAATATCGTCAGGAAATAAAAGAATCCATTGATGCGTCTCTACGTGAGAAGATGTTTGTTGGTATTTGACTTAACTTGTTAAGGTTGTTGCTAGATTAGTGACGAGAGAAAATTGCGGGAAGCGAGGTAAATGTGGAAGTCCAAAAATCCAATTATATATCATTAATTCTACCTCAATAAACAATCAAGAGAGAGAGAGAGAGACGTGCAGGGAGGAAAGGAGATGACGCGAGGTTCGGTATTTGGAGCTCAAAAGCGTGGTTGGGAATCATTTCCGAGATTCCACTCTGCTCTCTCCTAAGTCCAAATTTTATTTATCATTTTTGTGTCAATATTCCTAACTCCATTTTTAGTCTCCTAATAGTATGTAATATTCTTTCAAATTTGATTTGAATAGCTTTTAGGGGAGGATCACATGGAATTGGTGGATTAATTAATTGGATGAATAAATTAATTGTTTGAATTTGAGAAATGTAGAAAAATATATGTTTAGCGTGCGTGAGCTAACCTATTGATAGAGGAATTAATGTTTGTGATCAAATGTGTTAAATTTAAATTTATTATCATTCGATATCTTAAAATATTTGTTTCACCTGCTAAAGTTAAAAAGATACTATATGATGAAGATAGAATCGTATAATATATTATGTCTTTAATTATTGATTTGTCTTGTTGGTCAAGTTAGTTTGTTTCCTTTTAGATGTTTAGGGTTTTATTATAAATAGGAGTTTTATTTATGTTTTAGTGGAGTCGAATTAAGAGTTAAATTGTAGAGGGTGGGATTGTTCCCTTCTCGCGGTGTTCTTTCGGTATTCATGAGTGAATCAACGGATTAACCATTATTGTACGTATTCCGGCATACAATGGTTATCAACGGAGTTCGTATATTTATCAATATCAAATATATTTCACGCTTCTACCTGCATCAGTTGGTATCAGAGCCTTGCTACGCTCCTACGCGATGTCTCCCCGTCAATCAACCGTTAAAAATGTTCAAGATTATCTCCATCGTGACGACGACCTTCTGTCTCAACAATTCAAAGAATTACGAGCACAGAATCGAGAGATCTTTGACTTCCTACACGGTCAATATGATCGACCCTATGCAGAACATCATCAAGGACGTTTGCGATTCGAGGACGAATCGTTTCAAGGATGGAGAGAATGATGAAGATAGAATCGTATAATATATTATATCTTTAATTATTGATTTGTCTTGTTGGTCAAGTTAGTTTGTTTCCTTTTAGATGTTTAGGGTTTTATTATAAATAGGAGTTTTATTTATGTTTTAGTGGAGTCGAATTGAGAGTTAAATTGTAGAGGGTGGGATTGTTCCCTTCTCGCGGTGTTCTTCCGGTATTCATGAGTGAATCAACGGATTAACCCTTATTGTACGTATTCCGACATACAATGGTTATCAACGGAGTTCGTATATTTATCAATATCAAATATATTTCACGCTTCTACCTGCATCACTATATATCTTTCATATTATTCGAGATCAAGATTTATTTGAACGTGTATTTTCTTTACAGAATTTTTATGACATTTTGAATTCTTGAGCACTCAAAGATTAAACTAAAAACAAAACCAGCTTTGCTTATCACAATCTGCCTCATAACAAATATTGAACTATAATTAATTATATAAGTTATATGTATCTTATATAACAAAGTACTAAACTATAATAAATTATAAATTATCTTTATGTCATTGTTACCAAGTTATGTAAGCTAAATATATCTTATTTTAGAGTTAATAATATAATTATAAATAAAAGTATCCAAACCTCAAGGGATAAGGTTTTTGGATTTCTTTCCTTATCTACATTTTCTGATCAGATTGTGCCTTTGCCCTCAACACGAATTTGTCTCCTGCACTCTTCTTCTCTGCCCCATCTGTACCTTCTGCCCACGATCATCTTCTGGTGCAATTGGTGAAGGAATATTAAATTGAATTAATACTCGATTGCCCGATGATCGTTTCTCGGATTATTATTAATTCATCATACAACGATTAAATCCTCATATGCTCATATGAATTTAACAGCTGCACACAGGTGTTAGGAAAACTTACTTGAGAATCGGATGCACAGGTTGTTGATGATCGTATCGAAAGACTCCAGCTCTGGTCTTCTCGACTGTATCCCGCTCAATTCCCAACGTTGGATGGACAACGAGCTATGGAAATTTCCAAGACAGAATGCCCACTCACGTTTCCTGCGCCCCGTTCTGCTCTCAAAACCCTAATTTTTATCAGTGTATTTTCCTGAGAGCTGACAGCTGTATTTAATAGAGAATTAAATACGTATGGGGCGCTCCTTTCTTGTGAGGGATGATTTCTGGCTCTTCTAGGGCTAGGAGACATTGGGCCAGCCCAGGGACCAGATACAAGGAATAAAGATGGGCCTCAAATAAATTAATTTATCTATGGTCAGCCCAGACCATAATTAATTTATAAATATCAGTTCATTCCACTAGAGAACCGATACTGACTTACCCCTTTATTGCCGGTGATGAGTCGGGGCTTGTATTTAGACTTATTAAATCTCCGTATTTAAAATATCCGACATCCATTAATTAATTAGAGCTCTGACAGCTTAAATTAATTAATCTCTTAATAATTCCTTAAGCAGTACCACTCAAACTTTATTATTACGCCTGAACTTAATCAACCTGCAGGGTTTAGCGTAATAAACCTTATTGAGCTCCTTAAGGGGATGTCATTATCCTATACCGGATACGGTTACTAATACAGATAATCAAATATCATATATTAACCGCTATCACCCAAGATACAGAGTACTCGAGTTAGTATATAACTTTCACCCATAGTAAGTCAAAGTGATATACGAGTTAACATATATATTTGAATACTTATTAGTATTAAGATTTATAAGTCACCGAGATCTTGATTCTTCACTTAAGTCAGATAGAAGAATACATCTCAAACTGTGGTCCTATCAATACGTAAAGACGTACC
The DNA here is from genome assembly GCF_028751815.1 of Salvia miltiorrhiza. Lineage (NCBI taxonomy): Eukaryota > Viridiplantae > Streptophyta > Magnoliopsida > Lamiales > Lamiaceae > Salvia > Salvia miltiorrhiza. The sequence continues at coordinate 15,296,179 of NC_080388.1, forward strand.
AGTATAGACAAGTAGCCAAGACAAACTACTTCCATCTATACTGCAGCCTAAACCAATAACTTGTCCTAGAGTTATTTCGGCTGTGATCATATTATATCTCTTAAGGTTATTCCAATTATATGGTCTTCTGTGATCTACAACACACCATATAATCTACTTATACAGAGATAAAGAACATACATATGCAATCATGAACACAATCAGATAGGAGATAAGAATAGTGAAAACAGGAATCATTGTATACAAGCATAAAGTTCTTGCTTTCAGTATACAAATCCAACAATTGGGTCCCGAACGGTACGTATGGGCAAAGGGTCGATTTTGCCTTGAGCAACTCCAAACTTTATCTAAGCTTTTGTAACCTGCTGCTCCAATATCCAATTGGCTCTGTAGCTGTGCTCATACTTCTTCCCCGAACCGAAGTCGCATTATGCCCAGAACCTTCTTCCGATGCAACTGAATCCCGCGCGGTACTTATGGGCAAAAGGGTCGGTTTGCCCAACATCCTGCTTCTCGGACTTTTGGTCTTTAAAACAAGCTTTTGAGTGTCCCAAACTCCTCTGCTTCAAACTCATGTCTCTTTCGCGGAATGCAGCAGCATTATGCCTTAAAAGCACGTTTTGCCCAAAGAATGAGCCTGCCCTGGAACTACGCCCTCCCAGGCGACTGACTCTAGCAAAACAAAGGAAAAAGACTCTATCTAGACCTAAAACAGACACAAAAAACGAGCACAAGCATGGGCTCATCACATAGCAATCTGGGCTTGGTAATGCCCATTCCAACCACATTCTTTCCGTTTCCGCTCCACTGGACCTTCCTTCCTCAACAACTTCATTTTCCCCTGGACAGACCTGAACTGACACAAATAAAGAGAAAAGTAGGGCCAAATGGCCCAAAAGTCGAAGACGTATCATTCCACCTGAACAAAATCCAGCCATCCATGTCGTTGAAGGATGACGATGGCCTTTTATATCCTGGCTGAGTCTGAAAGCTTGGCATATGTGAAGGGCAGACTCGTAGCGAATAGACTTCTTGTTGCAAGGTATTTGGGGCGCCATTGATTTGAGAGAAGTAAACTGTAGAGTTCCTGAAAGTTGAAAATTTCTCACATAAAAATGTTGTGGAATCAAGGGTCAGAGGCAAAGAAGATTTCGGAAAATGGAGGAGTATCAAGAGTACAACTATTTAGAGACCTTTGCGTTCATTGAGGAAGATGAACAGTTTGATTCGAGACGTGTGACGTGACAGCGTCGGTTCAGTTTACGCGCCACAAGTGCATTGAATAATATTTGAAATTCGCATTAAATGAAAAGGTTACGTGTAAAGATAGGTTATCAAATAGGTCTACGTCACGATATAGGGAATGACAATTTCATCAAGTCCAATTTTTAGATACATCGATTCATCTAGTTCTAGCCGACTGATCATCTTGATTAAAAGAAGTATAATATTAGTCAAGTCGAGTTAATCCTATTCCCCCTTAATAGATGTGGGAGAATTCTGAATCTTCTCAAAATAAATATGGATAAAATAGAATATATAGAGGAATTATCTTGGAAAAGACATTCAATAATCCTCACGAAGAAAGCTGAAATAAATGATTTAAAATTACAGATATAATAAAAATAACATTTTCGAGTAATCTTGGTAAGATTTGATAATTATTTTTCTAATGAGATAATTTGCGAGAAAATCTCAACACGAGAAGGCGAAAGGATTTTATAATGTGATCAGTGCGTAGTTGATCGTGTTTCAAAATAGAAATGTATAACGTTTCACGTCTGCATTAAATGTTTATACAGAATGTGCCTAAAAAGTCAGGATTTGCAATGATGCGCTGACGTAAGCAAAAAATTTAGGTAACAAGACAAGCAATAACCTTTCGAACTGTAGTTGAACTACACCATTTATCGGACTGAAAAGAAAAACTAATTGGATATATCTTTTCAGTTTCCCAACAGTCATTTTTCCACTAAATCAGTAAGTCACAAGAATACATCTGATAACTATAGTAGATGTGCATGAGTTACAGAATTAGACAATATTCTAACATGTATGTGAAATACTTACTAGTCGACTGATCATCGTAATAAGTCGATACCAAAATTTCAGTTAAAAACTGAAATAGTCTGTCCCCCCTTGATTGTTGACTCATGTCTTCAGTTGACACATCTTCAGTGTGGGAACTTCAGTTGGCTGAACTCCAGTTGACTGTTTTTTAGTCAACAACTTCAATTTGTTGTGCAGCTCATGCTGCAGAGGTTTTGGAGATTGATTCTTCATTTCGATGTAGTAGCTTCCACTTGTTGAGTTGACAACTCAATCCCTCTGATTGATCTGTTGTTGATGATGTCTGTTTGATTATTCACGATTAACTTTTTCATCTTCTTCGGCATATCCTTATGTGATTCATTCTTTTCGAATGAATCTATGTGAAGCTGTTGTAGATTCCATTTTGAGGAGTGTCCTGTCTTTGACTTAAATGACGTTGATGATGTCCTCGATGGCATGCTTCATACTCTTGCCTTTCCTGGGAGACTATCGATGGTAATCCTTTTTCCCATTGAAACTTGGCAAAATTTCACTACAAGAAATATGTTAATAGACAAGTGTTTAAAACCGTAGTCGTAGGGGTCAAAAAATTGTTGTTGTAGCCTGTGTAGTCGTAGATAGGTGCTAATAAACTACGGTTTTAAAGTCGTAGATACCTACGACCACAGTTTTAACACCGTGGTCTATTATCATACTGTTTTACTAGGGATGCGCTAATAGACCACACTTCTAAAACCGTGGTCTATTAGCACCCCCATTAGAAAACAATATCTACCACCATGGTTTACAAACGTAGTCGTAGACTATACAATGAATTTTTTTTCAATAATTCATTAATAAATTAATTTACAATTAATTTCATAAATAATAAACACAAATCAAAGTACAAAAGTGTAACATATATCTAATATTTAATAGTCATTACAATAATTTAGAATGTTTTTCCATTGTATTTCAAACATAAAGTCTAACAATCAAATTACACAATTAGGCACAAAAATATAGTATCAATGTTCTTCTAACTCCAACTCTTCCATCAATTGTATATGACATTTTCTACTTTGCATCCAAACTAGCAACACCATGCCTGCATAATTTGAAGTAGACAAAAACAACCAAAATAGACATAATTTGAAATGTAAAAAAAAAAAATAGACTTAAAATTCCATGGATTATCACAAACCTCCTTGATCACACAACCCAATCATGATGAACCTCATCAATCCCAACATGAGAATACTCATACTTATGAAATTGCAAACAAACAAGTGCATATATGAAGTTTTTAGTAATTGCTTATAATGATTCATTTATTATTTGAAGGTAGAATATTGAAAGCCTATACATATAACTTAAGAAAAACATAATGCAGCAAAGAAAAGAAAAAAATAGTAGGGGATTCATCTATAAGGTGATGCATGGCTAATGAACTTGTTTTTATGGAACTCGTGACGACATCATATGATCATAATACTACCAATTCTTGTTACATGAGTACCTAGCTGTTCTTATTGATTTTTTTTGCAATTATTATCAGAACATCTAACTATATATTATTCCTTCAAGAAAACACAAGCTTGATTTAGAAACCTCACAATCTGCTCAATATACGATAAGAAGGAAAGCATATATTGAAGGAACCATAGCAAGATGTATGGCTACATAATAAAATGTAGATGATAAAAAAAATGGCATATGTAAAAGCATAATTAACTCACCCAATTACATAAATATCAACAGGACTATCAATATCTTACCAACCGTCAAGGTCTATGTCATCAGGAGGAATTATGCCTCCAGCATTCCATGTGGCAGCAACTATTCTAATAAAGACAAAGAAAAAAACAATAGAATGAAATATCCCACATTTTTTTAAATTAACCTTATGATGAGCAGATGATTAATTTGCATTCTATTCAACTAATGAAACATAGCTCTACAATATATATTTATGAACACGTTTGTTGGGAACTTTATGAAATATCTTAATCCTTGTTTTGATGATACCAAAATCCATAGGCGTTATTTGTAATAGACTAGAAAGTGTTCGAACTCAAGTGTTATAGTTCTTTTCCAGTTTAGTTGTTGTTCTGAAGACTGAAGACTAAAGAACGAAGGATTGAAGACTGAAGTTGCCGACTGAAGTATCAGTCGAAGAATCAGTCTTGAACAGATTACTTAATGCGTGCCACGTGGAATCAGCAGACTGATACTTAAGTCAAGTATCAGTTAAACATTCTTCCTCGGACTGAACCTCCAACGTTCAAAGGAAGCCACATACTCCAGAAGTACAGCCGCGTTAAATGCAGAGATCTCAGGATCGTCCTTTCTCTGCAGAGGTCATTCCTATTTGGTGACTACTATATCAGAGACGTCGCATCTCCTGCTCTTCAACATAGCCGTTCTCACCAAACAAAGAACCTCGAAGATTGAAGCCTCAACCCAAGTTCAAAACACTCTCTAACGGAAGAAATCTTGAAGACCTTCTCCGCCAACGGATCTATTCAAGACCTCTCCAATAAATAGCGCTCGAGTATCACTTCAATCTTCACCGATTCAACAACATAAGCTGAAGCTCTGCCAAAATTATTCCTCAGCCAAAGCTCAAACTTCCCAAAGCTTGAATCGAAGAAGAGAATCCCAAAGCCAAAAATCAGTCACTGCTGATTACTCATATTCTCTTAGACCTTAGGCAAATCTTGATTATCCAAAGCCTAGGTCAAACTAGCTCCAAAGAACTTGTTCTTTGAAGTTTAGTTGGCAAGATTTCAAACCTCCCTTCGACCGAAAGAATCGAGTGTTTGAGTTGCAAAGGAGTTCAGGAAGGTACTCTGACTCCATGAGATCCTAGTGCCAGTTCGTGCTAGAAGTGAGAAATCCAACAAGGTGTGTTGGTACTGAAGATTGGATCTTCATTTTATTCGATTGTGTGCACCCGCAAGCACATGGATTCGATTGTGTGCACTGACTCAACCTAGAACACCTCTAGTTTGACTTGCAATAGAACAAGGACATCCTAGTGATGGTAAGTTGACCCAGTGTCATCTCTCAAGGAAAGTCTTTAAGGGCTTTTAGTAGTATCGTAAGAAAAAGCAATAAAAGAAAGCAGTAAAGGGTTTGATTTTAAAAAGTGAAACTTAAACTTAAACTTAAATTAAACTTGACTTGAATTTAAACTTAACCTAGGCAAGAATTTAAACAACTTAAATTAAACCTACTTGTGAAATTAAATACTTGTAAATTTAAAGACTTCTAATCTAGGCATAAAACTAAAGTGCATAATTTAAATTGCATAATTAAAAAGAAAGCATGAACATAAACGAAAAACATAAACATGATTAAACAAAATAAATTGAATTGAAATACGAAATACCGTAAAATCCTTGAACGTGTAATTGTGTCACGCAATCACAATCCAAGAATAAAAACTAAACAAAACTAAATTAAAACCTAACAATTAAAATCGAAAATTAAGAACGCAATTAAATCCTAAGCTTCGGATGCCAACAGATCGCAAAGATGGCGTCTAAAACTAGGGCAAAGTATATTTTTACAATGAAAAGTATGGCCCTATTTATAGACTTCAAATCCCTCTAGATCACCATGGAAGTTGCCTTGCAAAGTAGAATTCTAAAGGCAATAGAATCGTGCAAGATAAGGCAACTCTCCAGCTGTGACGCGCGCTGCAAGTCATCTCCATTCTAGCCGAATTCGCGGCTCTCGCCAGAGAAACGGCTTCCGCTCTGGCGCACTTGTCTGCTCTGACTCTCGGTTTCTCTGGCGATTCACTTCGCTGCTCTGGCATTCGGTTCCTCTGGCTTCTTGATTTCTCTGCTCTGGCTTTTCTCCCCTCTGACTAGTGATTCCTCTGCTCTGACTAGTTGACTTCGCTGCTCTGGGATTTGATTTCTCTGGCTTTTCATTCCTCTGCTCTGACTATTGATTCCTCTGGCGATTGATTTCTCTGCTCTGATATGTTGATTTCTCTGCTCTGGCTATCAACTTCTCTGGCGATTGGTTCCTCTGCTCTGCGCGCGGGGCTTCGCTTTTCTGACACGGCAGAGTATGCTCAAAAACGTAATTCTTAGCTCAAACTCTCCAAAATTTGCACTTTTCATCTATAAAATCTAAATCTCCTGCAAAGCATAAAATACACCATAAAACGCACCAATTTCCAGAAGATTATCTTAAAACATGCATATGCAAACCCCTGAAAAATAGAACAATTAAACATAAATCATGCACCCGCAAGCACACGGTTCAGTTTGCTGTGCACCCGTAAGCACAAGCATCAGTTTGCAGTGCACCCGTAAGCACTTGCAGAGTGAAGTTGTTGGTCTGATCAACCGACCGTGGATGTAGGAAGTGTTTTCCGAACCACGTAAAAATCTTTGTGTTATTTACTACTTTCAGTTTTACTTTCCTACTTGTGCTCTTACCTTTGATAAACTGAATACTGATTAATAGCGAAAGAGAAACTTAAGACTAACAACGTGCTTAACAAAGGCTATTGCGAAACAAAAGATTTCCGCTGCGTGTGTTATCAGTCTGACTGATCTGTCATCTGATAGTCAGTAAGACTTATAACATCTCTGTTTTTCAAACTCGACTAAAGCCTTACGTGCATCAGTTAAGTTCTCATAACTTAACTGATAACTCCTTACTGAAGAGTGTTTCAGTATTAGTCGTCAACCCTGTTTTGGTCAAAACTCTTTTCTGCAAACAGGTGTCTGAGTTTGTGTGTAAAGTTTCGCTTTGATCTCTGTATTGAGATCTTGTTCTTCTTGATTTAAAAATAGCCTATAGGTGTATTCCCCCTCCCATACACCTATTCGAGACCCTCCGGACCTAACAATTGGTATCAGAGTAGGTTGTTCGCAAGAACAATTCTGTTTCTGATTAGGTTCTAATTGAACTAGATCTTTTTTCTCAAAGGTCTCGAAAACTTTTTTCTTTCAAAAAGTGTTTGGTATTTACCTTGTCTGTTGTTACCTGTTCTCTCTTTTTGATGGAGACTAACCACAACAGAATATCCTCTCTACCTATGTTTAGTATTGAAAAATACGACATATGGAAGTTTCAGCTTGAAAGCTTCCTCCCCGCACAGCATTGCCGAATGTGGGAAGTCATCACCAACGGACCAATCATCATCACTGAAATTGTCAAAAGAGTTCCTGTTGACCCAGCTCGGGATCCATACGATGAGGTCCAGATCAAGCAGAAGGCAGACTTCACCACAGAAGAAAGGAAGTAAGATGAGCTAGACAACCTCGCCAAAAGCATCATCTCTGGCACAGTTCCAGACAAGCATGTCACCAAGATCATCAAGTGCAAAACTGCAAAGGAGATGTGGGACATTCTTGAAATAATGTGCATCGGATTCGAGGAAATAAAGGAGAACAAGGTGTCCATAGCTTGTCAGAAATTCGACTCATTCCTCATGCTCAAGAATGAATCTTTCGACGAGTTGGAACTCAGATTCAACCAGATCCTAGACAAAGTTCAATCCATCTCGAAGGACAAGTACACTCAACGAGAAATCAACTTGAAGATTCTTCGAGCACTTCCGCGAGGAGATCGGCAGATCTATTCAGTTGCTCATCAGAACAAGCCTGGATTCAGTCAGCTCCCGACAAACAAACTCTTCTCTGACCTCTTGGCAAATGAGTTCGACACCCAGAGAAATCTTGGAATCAAGAGGACTGGAGGATCAGACGAAGATGGTCCATCAACCTCAAAAGGAGTAGCATTGAAAGCTTCAGCAAGAGAAAGCAAGAAGCAGACAAAGGAACCGGTGGAACTCAAGCCCGAGGACTTCTTCAATCAATATGCTTTGTTGACTGAAAGGTTCAACAAGATGGAGTCCAAATTCCGCAAGTACAGGAGGTTCCACAAGCAGCACTACAAAGGAAAGGAAAGAGAAAACAACTCCAGATATTCCATTGATCGAAGCGGAGAAAGAAAGTCAGCCGCTTTCGACTTGAAAGATGTGGAATGCTTTGGATGCAAAACAAATGGCACTTTCGAACTGAATGCCCTGAAATGACGCAGTCTGAGCACAAGGAGCTGAAAGCCAAGAAAGATCGCAAATATGCGAAGAAGAAAGCGATGGTTGCTGACGATGCAGGATCTTCTGAAGAAACATCAGAATCATCCGACGTCAACTCTACCAGTTCAGATGATGAGAGCCAAGCCCTGATGGCCAACGAAACCGAAAGCATGGCCGACAACAGCTATGACAACGGAATAAACGGCCCAGAGGTAAACTCTCACTCAAAAACTCCTTATACTGATAATTCCCTGGCATTTTCAAGAGATCGTTCAGAATCTGGAGAAATCTCAGCCGATGAAAGTGACGAGTTCGATCAGCTAATGACTGATCACTGTCAGTTGAGGAAAATGTTCGAAGATCTCCTCAAGCAGAATCAGAAAATGGAAAAGGAGATCAATGATGAACGAGCCAAGAATCAGACAATCATCTACTTTTCGGATGAAACTTGTCTTGATCAACTGATCATGGAGAACAGTCGACTGGAAGAGAAACTCAGAGTTTCTAATTCAGAGTGTGCCAAAGCATCTCATGAGATCAAGAGGCTCAATCACAAACTGGAAGAAACAGTCAAAGACTGCAAGATGAAGTCTCCCATGATAACCAACTTTTCTTCAAAAAGCCTCGTTGAAAGCATTGGAGGGAAGGTTGCTCCAACTGATAAAGGAAAGAATATCATGATCGAAGAAGCAGATGTCACTTCAGAAGAATCACGAGATCATGATATGGACGAAATTCGGAAATGCAAGCTAATGGCAAGAACGAATGTTCCTCCTCCACAAAGCTACAGACGAGCCAAGGAGGCCCCCAACCAGTTCATCCTACTGAGAAGACTGGAAAGCAGATTTCAGTCAAAGATTGGGCAAGGAACATCAGGACTCAAGAATAATCTTCCTCACCAGTCCAGGGGGAAGAGCAACAACATCAGTCAGAAACTGAAATCAGTTCAGTTCCGAAAAGAACAACATCCATGGAGACAAAGCCATGATAGGTCCAAACGAGCCAAACACCAATCACGACGATAAGTAACTGGACATCATATGACTCATGTTCCACAACATCAGTCAAGTCTCCATCAGTCTAGAATGACTCAAGTATCTCAAGGGAGATACATTGTAGAGCAAAGAAGACCTCAACAACTCATCAGACAAAGCCTCTACAAGAGTGAGGTTCTCAAAAGGAAAGCTCAACAGAAGATTGCTCATGTGCCAACTGAAGCACCAACCACTTCAGTCAGACAACCAGCAAAGCGCAAAAGATCAGGACCAAGATCAGTTCTGAAGCAGATATGGGTTCCAAAAGGAACACGAGCTAACAATGAAGGACCCAAACATTAATTGGGTACCTAAATTAACTCTTCCTTGCAGGTCAATAATAGGAAACACAAAAAGAAGGAAGAAGTTAAAGCCTCAATCAGAACATGGTATCTGGATAGCGGTTGTTCGAAGCACATGACGGGCTACAAAGAATATCTAACTCAATACGTTGAGAAAGCTAGATCAAAACTTGCATTCGGAGACAACTCAATCGGAGAAACAAAAGGCTATGGTGTGCTCGACATGGGTAACGCCAGTATCAGTAATGTTAGCTATGTTTCTGGACTAAAACATAATTTGTTGTCTGTGAGTCAATTTTGTGACAGCGGTTTCGCAGTGAAGATCAAAAAGGATGAATTTACTGTCAGAAACGATCAAAGAAAGGTGGTTCTGAGAGGGATCAAACAAGGACGCCTCTACATAGTCTCATAGGAAGATAGCCCTCCAGAAACTTGTCTCATCAGCAAAAATAGCTCGGAGCTCAACTGGTTGTGGCACAGGAGACTCAACCACCTCAACTTCAAAACGATCAACAAATTTGCTAAGCATCAACTGGTAGAAGGCTTGCCTTCTATTGTGTTCCAGAAGAAGCAAGAATGTGAAGCATGTCAAAGAGGAAAGCAGACAAGGACGTCATTCAAGTCAAAGACAGGACACTCCTCTGGAAGGATTCTTCAACTACTTCACATGGATCTGTTGTTGGATTTGTATACTGAAAGCAAGAACGTTTTATGCTTGTATACAATGTTTCCTAAGTTCACTATCTAATCTCCTATCTGATTGTGTTCATGATTGCATATGTATGTTCTCTATCTCTATATAAGTAGATTATATGGTGTGTTGTAGATCACAGAAGACCATATAATTGGAATAACCTTAAGAGATATAAAATGATCACAGCCGAAATAACTCTAGGACAAGTTATTGGTTTAGGCTGCAGTATAGATGGAAGTAGTTTGTCTTGACTACTTGTCTATACTGGTACGTCATTACGTATTGATAGGACCACAGTGAGATGTATTCTTCTGTCTGACTTAAGTGAAGAATCAAGATCTCGGTGACTTAATAGAATCTTAATACTAATAAGTTTTCAAATATATATGTTAATTCGTATATCATTTTGACTTACTATGGGTGAGAGTTATATAGTAATTTGAGTACTCTGTATCTTGGGTGATAGCGGTTAATATATGATATTTGATTATCTGTATTAGTAATCGTATCCGTATAGGATAATGACATCCCCTTAAGGAGCTCAATAAGGTTTATTGCGTTAAACCCTGCAGGTTGATTAAGTCCAGGCGCAATAATAAGGTTTGAGTGGTACTGCTTAAGGATTATAAAGATATTAATTAATTTAAGCTGTCAGAGCTCTAATTAATTAATGGATGTCAAATATTTTAAATACGGAGATTTAATAAGTCTAAATACAAGCCCCGACTCATCACTGGCAATAAAGGGGTAAGTCAATATTGGTTCTCTAGTGGAATGAACTAATATTTATAAATTAATTATGGTCTGGGCTGACCATAGATAATTAATTTATTTGAGGCCCATCTTTATTCCTTGTATTTGGTCCCTGGACTGGCCCAAAGTCTCCTAGCCCAAGAAGAGAGAGAACACGCCTCCTACACCTAATCTGCGCCTCCTACGTATTTATTTGATTATAAATACAGCTGTCAACTCTCAGGAAATATACACTGATAAAATATTAGGGTTTTGGAGAGATGTGGGGCGCAGGAAACGTGAGGAGCATTATTTCTCTCTTGGGACTTTCATAGTTCGTTGTCCATCCAACGGTGAAAGCTGAGCGGGATACAGTTCAGAAGATCTGAGCTGGAGTCAGATTTTCGCATGAAATCAAGTTCTGGCAGTTTCGGGAGAACGGCCATAACTTCCTCCACAGAACTTCGATTCAGGCTAAACAGGCGGCCACGGAAAGCTATCTCGAAGACGAAGAAGTCGTATTTCTTGGCAGAATACGATTTGAGGACGTTTGAGGCTTCAAACGAAGGCTTGAAGCTGACTGGTCTGTTCAGCTGCGAGTTTGACGAATTCTTCAGGTATTTCTGAACTCCAATGTGCAGCACTTAAATTCATAGGAGCATGTTAGGGATTAATCGTTGTATGATAAATTAATAATATTCCAAGAAACGATCATCGGGCAAACGGAACGTTAATTCAATCTAATATTCCTTCAATTGGTATCAGAGCCCAGGATTAATTTCTTGGCTCTATTATTAATTTATGTACGATTAATAATGTGCGTTGTTTTTACTGCTGTTGTTCTTCGTGGTCTGTTGATTCGTGGGATACGTCGTTTGACGTTGTAATCGTTTTTCACCGCGAGAAAATCTGTGGTTAGATTAGGATTTCAATTGTATTTGTTTTTCCTATTGTAAATCTGTAAAACTGAGGAACGAGACGAAGATGACGACAAATCAACAACGAAAGAACGGTGTGAGGAGGACGTGACGGGTACGGTGCGGCACGGGCTGCCGGCGCCGAGGGCAGCGCGCGCACAAGCCGCGCGCGCTTGGTCAGGCTGTCGTGCTGCCGCGTGCTGCTGTCACCGAGATTACCGGGCAAGGCGAGGCGGGCTGTGGCGGGGTGTGCGACGGGGGAAACAGCCGGCAGGGGCGTTGTACGCCCGGGGCCACGCTTGCGCGCTCTGCGCACTGCGCGCCCAGCGGGCGGCACGCTGCCGCTGCTGTTGCCGCCTGCTGGAGCTGCTGTCGCCGTCCGTTGCTGTTGCTGGAGACGCCGAGGCCGACTGCTGCTGTGCACCGGAGGCCGAGCCAGGCGAGGGCTGCCGCGCCGGGCAGCTGCTGCTCGCACAGGAGGCTGCCGCCGAGGGCTGCTGCCGGCTGTTGTGGCTGCTGGAAGCGCTGTGCGCTGCCGGCAGGCTGCTGCAGCGCAGGGTTGTTTTTGTCTTTGCTTGTTAATATGAGTTTATTAACTGCGCTTAGACAAGCATGCTAGGTTTATCATTTTCTTAAGCATGTTTTAGAATTCTGCGAGCATGTTTTACATATTGCGTTCTAGATGAGCATGTTTAGGATTATGTGTTGAGCATGATCAAACCTTTTGAAAGAAAAAGACTAAGTTATTGATAATTTTATAGATGATTAAAAATTATTTAAATTACCACAAACGGTCTCAAGACAAAGTGATTGAGGATGTGAGTAAACGTCCACACGATGGTGGCTTACTTCATATTTGTTTTCACAAGTTTGTTAAGTTGAGATTTCTATTAAAAATATTTAAATCCATTTAAGTAGTGGGAGTTATGCGGTAAACGTCCACACAATCGTGGCTTACTCGTATAATTTTTTCACGAGTACTTTAGAGGATGGAATTAAATAAGATAACTAAAAAATTAAATTGAATGCGACATAGTCCTAGTGTGTATGTCAAATTCGAGAATTTAATTTCGAAGTTAGATTGTGGTTATTGTTTAATAATTTTTATTCTTAAAATTATATAGACCTCCACATGCGGTCTCAAGACAAAGTGTTTGAGAATATAAGTAGACGTTCACCCTATCGTGGCTTACTTCATATTTGATTTCACAAGTTTGTTAAGTTGAGATTTCTATTAAAAATATTTAAATCCATTTAAGTAGTGGGAGTTATGCGGTAAACGTCCACGCTATCATGGCTTACTCGTATGATTCTCATGAGTACTTTAGAGGATGGATTTTAAATAAGATAACCAAGAGGTTAAATTGAAAGCGGTATGGTCCTCGTGAGTATGCTAATTTCGAGAATTTAACTATCGAGGTTAAATTGTGGTCGCTGCTTAGATACCATTTCAAGTACAATGCACAACTCCCCATCGGAGTCCCTTCTTGAAAATGATATGGTCTAGTTAAAGTCCGACTATTAATTTCCTTTGTCAAAAGGTTAAGTTGACATGGATGGAAGTTAAACGACTAGGTAAATAGTCTGGTTGAGGAAATCATGGTAAACGTTCACCCTATCGTGGCTTACTCGTGAGTTTTCTTGGGCAGTTGGAGGTTTCATTAATATTGTTTTATCAAAAGGTTACAATATTATTGTTACGAATTATGTGCTTTATGTTCATTACTTTCAGATATGTCTATGTCTCCTACTGTTTTTATTTATTCTTGCACTAAGTTCTTTTTACCGGTCCACATATATAAAATAGAAACGCAGTTTTGGATTTCTATCTTTATCACAAACTAACACAATTTTTGTGTTGCTTACTACTCCACGTTCTTATGGTCCGAACAATGAGTCAACTGATGGGAAAAAGGAATTACATAAAAGGTGGCATGAGACGAATAATGTGGCTATATGCTATATTATGAGTATAATGTCACAAGCCTTGTAGCTCCAACATCAGGGCATGGACGATGCTATTAGCATCATGCTGAATCTCAAGAAAGTGTTCGGAGAGTCGGACTGAGCTGCTCATTTAAATTTGATGAGAGTAATCTTGTTATTTTTATGAGTGAGCACAGCTCAGTGCACGAGCATGTCATGCAAATTTTGACTGACTTGACTTGCTCAGTGGGAGTATCGACGGTGAGGCAAAAGTCGATATTATCCTGAACTCTCTTCCCAAGTCTTTTAATTAAGAACTTCCGCCTCAATGCTGTTATGAGCAAGAAAGATAATATTTCTTTTGAGTTGTTGAATGCTCTAGTTACGGCTAAGGAAGTTGTGGGAAAGAGATGTGCTAACACTTATTATTGCCAAAGGAGAGCCATCTTCTTCGTCGAATGACGGGAAGAAGAAGGGTCCAAGGGGCAAGAAAGACAAGGGAAATAGTGGGAGTAGTGGTGTGATAAGATTGAGTATTGGAGATTCTTCTTTCAATACTCAAGGCAAAGGGTTAAGTTACTTCACTTGCTATAGTAACTGAGACATGTCAGCTCGTTTTCTACTCAGTTGTGAGTAGTGGATAACGAGAGAAACTGATAATGATTGTTGCACCTTGCATGGCTTTTAGGCTGACAAGGAAGCTGAGAAGTGATGAGATGATTGTCTTCATAAGCAACGTGACTAGAGTCGCAGTTGTTGCAATTGGAGACTTGTCTTTAAGTTCTAAAGACATAGTTTAGTTTTTGAGAAGTTCCTTATCATGTTTCAAAATTTTGAATAGATGGATCACATGTCATTTTTGATAGTGGTGTTTCTATCATAAGAAATGACAAAGTTGTCTATTCTGGTATATTTTGAACATCTCTCTTCATACTATAACTTGTCTACAAAATACCTTTATATTGCATTTACATCATCGAACAAAAGAAAGAGAAAAGTTAAGGCTAATCTCTCATGAGGATCTTACACATATATTGATACCCTAGAAATAGGTCACATCTATCTTAACAGGATCCAAAGGCTTGTGTCTAAATAAGTACATTGGATTCAATCCAGGTTGTACTATTTGGAACCTGCGAATCCCGTATAGAGGAAAAGATGAAGACCAGGTCATTCATGGCAAAGGGGATAAATGGTCAATAATGTGTTAGGAATGATATTTTCTGATTCATTGTCAGTGTTTGGGATTCCAACCCAGTTTACTACACCGTGTAATCCCTATATAAGATGGTGTGGTGGAGAGAAGAAATAGATCACTCTTGGAAAAATATGTCCGATGATGAGTTATGCATCTTTGCAATTAGTCCAAAAGAATCAGAAGGTGGTTATTAGCAATGACACACGATTCTTAGAAGTGGACTATGGGAATAATCACTAATCCAAGTCAGATAGTGTGCTTCAAGAAATTGAAGACATTAGACAGGCGATTCCATCACCCAAGCCAAGTGTGCAAGAGTTTTGTACCACAAGACACTGCACGCACTGTTGACACACATGTGCCACCATAGATCCATTGTAGTGGGAGGGTTGTCGGACAACCCGATCGATTTATGTTCTTGGGAAGATCTTTGGATTCAGTCCCTGGTAGTGAATATAAGAGAATCGACCCAGATATCTACTTGGAATTAGTGAAAGACGAGAATGTAGATTCCTGGCACGCCTCAATGGAGCAATCCATTAAGAATATGGGTGTACACTAGAAAATCTTGCTACCAGGAGGCAGTAAAGCCTTAGGTTGTAAGTGAGTATACAAGATAATGACAGGCCCGAATGAGCAAGGTCGTAGCTTTCGAAGCTAGACTGGTGGCGAAAGGTTATGCCCAGTATAAGGGTATAGGTTATGATGATATTTTCGCTAGTGCCATGCTCAGAACGTTCGGATCATTTTACCCATAGCAGCTCACTTAAACCATCGAGGTTTGGCAAATGGATGTCATTTATATTACCTTGAAAAATGTAAGGACATCCATGTGCAACAACCTGAAGGTTACGTGAGGGAGGAAGAGAAGCATCTCCTGTCAATCACTCTCCTGTCATCGGTGATGTGGTTTATCTTGCATTTTATGTAGATAATATCCTCCTAATTGGCGACAATATGGAGCTATTGTTAAGACATAAAGTAATGGTTATTCGAACAGTCTCAGATGAAAGACTAAGGAGGTACAGTATACGTCTCTGTGATCAAGGTTATAAGGGATCACTAGAAAAGGATGTTGGGCTTATCTCGAGTGTCTTACATTGATACTGTGAATGCTCGTTTTAGTATAAATACCGCCAAGAAAGGATTGCTACCTTTTAGATGCGGCGTTCCTTTGTCTAAAGACTATGTCTTAAGATGCCTGTTGAGGTTGAGGAAATGAAGGCAGTATTCTACGTTTCTGCAGTAGATAGCTTCATGTATGGATTATTATGTACGAGATCTTATATTTACTATGCAATTAGCATGGTTGTAAGATATCAGTATAGTCCTAGTTAAGGACACTGAACTGTGGTAAATTATATTCCCAAGTTCATGACTAGAGAATAAGGATAGTTTATCAGTTAGACAGTTTAGTTCCTTTTTGGATTATACGATTTCGGATGTCCAGGCTGACCGGAACAAAGAATAATTACCCCGAGCTATGTGTTTTCCTTGGGAGGTAAAACCTTTTGGTTTGACCACTACCTCTAGGATCTAAGGGTAATTCCTAGTTTGCGTGAGAGCATCACCTTCGTGATACCTCAAATGCAGTTGCGAACTCTAAGGAATCCAAGAACCACAAGGGGTTAAACACATGGAGAGTAAGTACCAAGTTATACGATTATTCATAAATCGAGGTTTTTGTGCTCATAGAATAAATTCTCACATATTGGAGAAACCTACTAATCTTTTCATAAAAGGTTTATCGCAAATGGTCATTGGGAGATGGGAATGCGATTGATGCCACCCACTTAGGAAACTTTAAGTATAAGTGGGAGAAGTGTTAGGTGATTGGTAAATAGACGCATTGTATACTAAAAGTTTGCTTTAGTATAAGTGGGAGATTGTTGGATTTGTATACTGAAAGCAAGAACGTTTTATGATTGTATACAATGTTTCCTAAGTTCACTATCTAATCTCCTATCTGATTGTGTTCATGATTGCATATGTATGTTCTCTATCTCTATATAAGTAGATTATATGGTGTGTTGTAGATCACAGAAGACCATATAATTGGAATAACCTTAAGAGATATAAAATGATCACAGCCGAAATAACTCTAGGACAAGTTATTGGTTTAGGCTGCAGTATAGATGGAAGTAGTTTGTCTTGACTACTTGTCTATACTGGTACGTCATTACGTATTGATAGGACCACAGTGAGATGTATTCTTCTGTCTGACTTAAGTGAAGAATCAAGATCTCGGTGACTTAATAGAATCTTAATACTAATAAGTTTTCAAATATATATGTTAATTCGTATATCACTTTGACTTACTATGGGTGAGAGTTATATAGTAACTTGAGTACTCTGTATCTTGGGTGATAGCGGTTAATATATGATATTTGATTATCTGTATTAGTAACCGTATCCGTATAGGATAATGACATCCCCTTAAGGAGTTCAATAAGGTTTATTGCGTTAAACCCTGCAGATTGATTAAGTTCAGGCGCAATAATAAGGTTTGAGTGGTACTGCTTAAGGATTATAAAGAGATTAATTAATTTAAGCTGTCAGAGCTCTAATTAATTAATGGATGTCGGATATTTTAAATACGGAGATTTAATAAGTCTAAATACAAGCCCCGACTCATCACTGGCAATAAAGGGGTAAGTCAATATTGGTTCTCTAGTGGAATGAACTAATATTTATAAATTAATTATGGTCTGGGCTGACTATAGATAATTAATTTATTTGAGGCCCATCTTTATTCCTTGTATTTGGTCCCTGGACTGGCCCAAAGTCTCCTAGCCCAAGAAGAGAGAGAACACGCCTCCTACACCTAATCTGCGCCTCCAACGTATTTATTTGATTATAAATACAGCTGTCAGCTCTCAGGAAATATACACTGATAAAATATTAGGGTTTTGGAGAGCTGTGGGGCGCAGGAAACGTGAGGAGCATTATTTCTCTCTTGGGACTTTCATAGTTCGGTGTCCATCCAACGGTGAAAGCTGAGCGGGATACAGTTCAGAAGATCTGAGCTGGAGTCAGATTTTCACAGGAAATCAAGTTCTGGCAGTTTCGGGAGAACAGCCATAACTTCCTCCACAGAACTTCGATTCAGGCGAAACAGGCGGCCACGGAAAGCTCTCTCGAAGACGAAGAAGTTGTATTTCTGGGAAAAATACGATTTGAGGACGTTTAAGGCTTCAAACGAAGGCTTGAAGCTGACTGGTCTGTTCAGCTGCTAGTTTGACGAATTCTTCTGAATTCTTCAGGTATTTCTGAACTCCAACGTGCAGCACTTAAATTCATAGGAGCATGTTAGAGATTAATCGTTGTATGATAAATTAATAATATTCCAAGAAACGATCATCGGGCAAACGGAACGTTAATTCAATTTAATATTCCTTCATCTGTTTGGCCCAATCTCTCCCAGAAGTTACAACGGTAGGAAGTATACCTTAGTTGTCGTGGATAACTATTCACGATATACTTGGGTTATCTTTCTCTGCACCAAGAGAGAGACACTGCTGGAATTGCAAAAGCTGCTGAGAAGACTAAGCGTTGAAAATGAAGTCAACATCATCAGTATCAGATCAGATCGAGGGACTGAATTCCTCAATATTGTTATTCGTGACTATTGTGAGAAACAAGGAATCAGTCATCAAACTTCTGCGGCAAGGACTCCTCAACAAAACGGAGTAGCAGAAAGAAGAAATAGGTCTTTGAAGGAAGCAGCAAGAACGATGCTAACCGAATCAAAACTCCCCTTGAAGTTTTGGGCCGAAGCAGTCAACAACTACACACAAAATCGCTCCTTCCTCACTCAAAGACATGGGAAAACTCCATACGAGCTATGGAAGAACAGAAAGGCTGATCCAGGAATCTTATTTTCATGCTTTCGGTTCTAGGTGTTTCATCCACAACAATGATAAGAGGAGATTAAACACATTTGATAGCAAGGCTGATCCAGGAATCTTTCTTGGATACTCTGGAACTGAACGATTCAGCAAAGACTATCGAGTGTTTAATTCTCAAAATCTTTGTGTTGAAGAAACACCACATGTTGTTTTTTATGAGTCTACTGATGATTTCAGGAAACAGGAAACTGAAAGAAGTGTTGAGAACACTGAAGTTTCCATAACTGAAATTAACAACACCGAACCTTTTACAGTTTTGGTGTGGGGACCAGGAAAAGAAGAAGATACTGAAAAGCTTCAGTATCAGAAGATCAGTCAAAGGTCTGAAGCTCAGACTGGAGCCACAGTAGATGACATCAGTCAAGGGGGAACTCCAGTAGCTGAAGAACGAGTTGAACATGCCAAAGAAGCTCCAGTTCAACACTCCCCAGCTCAAGAAAATGCTCAACAATTCAGAACCATTCTCACTGAAGAACCTCCACCATCACCAGAAGACATCAAGAAGTATCGATGATGGTTTGAACTCCATTCAAAGGAGAACGTCATTGGAGAACCATCAGACGGTGTAAAGACTCGAAGATCAATGTGCAATCTCGTCTTTGATATCAACCAGAACTGCATCAATGAAGATAAGAACTTCAGCTATTTCTAATCATCTACAGAGCCCAAGGACGTCGAAGAAGCTCTGAAGTCCACTCAATGGGTCATCGCAATGCAAGAAGAACTCAATGAATTCAATCAGAATTCCGTTTGGGAGCTTGTGGATCGACCAAACGATGCAAAGGTGATTGGTTTGAAATAGATTTTCAGAAACAAGAAAGACGAAGAAGGAAATGTTGTGAGAAACAAAGCAAGGCTAGTAGCAAAAGGTTACAGTCAAGAAAAAGGAATCGACTACGATGAGACTTTTACCCCAGTTGCTAGATTGGAAGCAGTCAGACTCTTCTTAGCCTTCGCAGCTCACAAAGGATTCAAGGTACACCAAATGGACGTGAAGTGCGCATTTCTCAATGGAGTGCTCACCGATGAAGTCTACGTGGAACAAACTCCAGGTTTTGAGGTTGCAGGACCAGAAAAGGTGTACAAACTGAAGAAAGCGCTCTATGGCTTGAAACAAGCACCAAGAGCATGGTATGATACTCTCTTTGAGTATCTTGTTGAACAAGGATTCAAGAAAGGATCTGTGGACAGAACGTTGTTCACTCTCAAAGAAGGAGAAGATCTACTACTTGTTCAGATCTATGTCGATGACATAATCTTCGGATCCAAATCCGAACGCATGTGCAAGAAGTTTGCTAATATCATGACTAACAAGTTTCAGATGTCCATGATGGGAGAAATGAACTTTTTTCTTGGATTACAAGTCAAGCAGACCAGCGAAGGAATACTGATCAATCAGTCAAAGTACGCCAAAGAACTGATCGCCAAGTTCGGTATTCAGCACATGAAATCAGTCAAGATCCCAATGAACACAAACTGGAAAGTTGATCCAGGATCAGAAGGAAAATCTGTATCTTCAACCAAATACAGAGAAATCATTGGATCTTTGCTGTATTTGACTGCGAGCAGACCAGATATCGCGTATGCAGTCGGGGTTTGTGCAAGATATCTGTCAGATCCAAAGGAAGCTCATATGAATGCTGCAAAATGAATTTTGCGATATCTCAAAGGCACACCCAACTTAGGATTGTGGTACCCAGCTGACGATGACTTCAAGCTCACCGGATATTCAGACTCAGATTTTGCAGGGTACAAAATTGATCGCAAATCAACTTCGGAAACTTGTCAATTCCTAGGCAACAAGCTCATCTCATGGTTCTCAAAGAAGCAGACTTCAGTCGCCACCTCCACAACTGAAGCTGAATATGTTACTGCAGGAAGCTGCTGTTCACAACTCCTATGGTTAGTCCAACAACTGAAGGACTATGGGATCGAAGAAAAGGAAGTTCCAATCTATTGCGATAGCTCCAGTGCTATTGCAATCTCGCAGAATCCAGTTCATCATACCAGAGTCAAGCATATTGCTATTCGACATCACTTCATTTGTGATCACGTCGAAAAGAAGGATATCTCTGTTGAATGGATTCCGACCGCAGTTCAGAGAGCAGACTTGCTGACCAAAGCTCTTCCTGAAGAAAGGTTCAACGATCTGTGTGGAAGGATCGACCTCATCAACCCAGAAGAGTGATGCTGTGTTTGGAGTTATCCTCAAACAGTCTTGATGACTGATGGTCAACCAACTGGTGCTCCACAACTGCTGATGTGGAAGGCAATGAAGACAAGTCTTCATTTAAAGGAAATTCATCCTGATAAGTCAACCAGGATCAGTAGTATCGACTGACTACAACGATCAGTCGATCAGTAAGTATATTCAACTTACTATTTAAAATCAGTTATTTCAGTTATGAGTCTTTTTGTCTGTATTCAAAAGTTTTCTCTAACTCATCAGTTTGTTTCAAAATCTTTAACTGATTGTTGGAAAATGGAATATCCGAGAAGGACAAGTACTTTTAAAAGGGAAAATCTGTATTTGATTTAACTTGTCCTGATCATTTCTTAAAAATCTTTCCAACCTTTTTGCCTCTGAAATGAAAAATCTTGAGAATCTCATTGATTTGACATAATGCAATGATCTTTCTCACCTTTTGAAGCTTCCGTTCTCTGCAGTGACGGCGGACGTGAAATTTTTCTTCAAAAATATTTTAGGCACAGTTTTCGAAAAACTTTTTCATCTTCCTTCTTGGTAAAATTTGTGTCTTTATACCTTGATGTCTTCACATGTTTTCTGCATCAACTAACAACTCTCCACAGCCTTCACTATGAGAAAAATTTCCAATCTTTCAAAAAGTTGCAGAGAAATTTTGTTCCGACAAATGGAGAAATCAATGACTGCAAAGTCATGGAGTGGGAGAATGACGCTCACATACTTAGTCTTCACCGAACCCTTCCACTGGATTTCAATGTCTCTCTGACGTCAAAGCTTGCTCTATTCTCACTTGTATCCAGCGACGCGAGTGCCTTCCATCCTCATGCCCGGCCAATACGGTTTGAAGTACCTGTGTCAAGAAGATGGACTTCACCTGGTTCTCAAGCGAGCCTCACATCTTTTTGTGAAGCTTCCATATGGTGCAACAACAATGAGCAGGAGCTCGTTGTCAGCCAGCGCAATATCGACAGTGTTAGTCCTCACGACTATCACTGATTCAATTTTTCATCCTCACATCCGTTCCCTACATGTATGATGAACAGCCTTTTGCCCTACTTCTTTTACCAAGGGCTCGTCATGCATTTCTTTCATATCCCTCCTCACTTCCTTCACTCCTCTTCCTCTCCACCTCTTGTCTCTCACCCTCTTCCTTTAAGGTTCGTGTGCATAGCTGATTTTCATGAATATCTCCAAAATGTTATGCATAATTTCATTTCCTTCACTTCTCCGTCTCCCTTCTCATCCCTTCTCTCTACACTGGCGTCTTCCTCTTCTGCGTCTCTAGACTCATCCTCTTCTCAAGTCCTCCCACAAGTGCTTGAGAATCGGAGTTGAGTCCTATCCGATCATAGCTTCCATCATCAGCTCTGTTTTTGATGTTGCCAAAAAGGGGGAAAGTAGGAAGTCAGAGAAAAACCTTCTCGAAGGTAATTCCCTGCATCTTCTCGAAGACTGAAGATGGTAAAGCCAAAGGATCACAAGAAGTTCTAAGGATGACGTTTCAGTAAAGACCTCAAGTCAACGAAAAACAAGTGTGAGTGGAACAAACCTAGGAACATGAAGACTGAAGATGAAGATCAAGAAGTTCAAGGGGCAGCCAAGCAGACTGCTGGAGTCCATGTGTTTTGTTTTGTTGTTTTTACTCCCTTGTAAGTCTTGCTCTGTACCTCGACTGATGTCTCATCAGTCTTTCTTTTAAATGAAAAAAACTTCTTTTGATCTGGACCTGAAGACAATGACTCTTTGTCCAGGCTCTAATTAATGTTTTTCTGTCTTCTTCTCGTTCTGTGTTTGAACTGTTGTGTTCTTTCTCTTAGTACAAGTTTTTAGGTTCTATTGTTAAAGGGGAATAGTATTCACCCTGTTTTAGGACTTGTACTCTGAGTTCAGTCTTTTTCTTGCCTAGAACTGTTGTGTGGTTTTGGCATCATCAAAAAGGGGGAAATTGTTGGGAACTTTATGGAATATCCTAATCCTTGTTTTGATGATACCAAAATACATAGGCGTTGTTTGTAATAGACTAGAAACTGTTCGAACTCAAGTGTTAGAGTTCTTTTCTAGTTTAGTTGTTGTTCTGAAGACTGAAGACTGAAGAACGAAGGACTGAAGACTGAAGACTGAAGTTGCCGACTGAAGTATCAGTCGAAGAATCAGTCTTAAATAGATTACTTAATGCGTGCCACGTGGAATCAGCAGACTGATACTAAAGTCAAGTATCAGTTAAACATTCTTCTTCGGACTGAACCTCCAACGTTCAAAGGAAGCCACATACTCCAGAAGTACAGCCGCATTAAATGCAGAGATCTCAGGATCGTCCTTTCTCTGCAGAGGTCATTCTTATTTGGTGACTACTTTATCATAGACGTCGCATCTCCTGCTCTTCAACATAGTCGTTCTCACCAAACAAGGAACCTCGAAGATTGAAGCCTCAGCCCAAGTTCAAAATACTCTCTAACGGAAGAAATCTTGAAGACCTTCTCCGCCAACGGATCTATTCAAGACCTCTCCAATAAATAGCGCTCGAGGATCACTTCAATCTTCACCGATTCAACAAGATAAGCTGAAGCTCTGCCAAAATTATTCCTCAGCCAAAGCTCAAACTTCCCAAAGCTTGAATCGAAGAAGAGAATCCCAAAGCCAAAAATCAGTCACTGCTGATTACACATATTCTCTTAGACCTTAGGCAAATCTTGATTATCCAAAGCCTAGGTCAAACTAGCTCCAAAGAACTTGTTCTTTGAAGTTTAGTTGGCAAGATTTCAAACCTCCCTTCGACCGACAGAATCGAGTGTTTGAGTTGCAAAGGAGTTTAGGAAGGTACTCTGACTCCGTGAGATCCTAGTGCCAGCTCGTGCTAGGAGTGAGAAATCCAACAAGGTGTGTTGGTACTGAAGATTGGATCTTCAGTTGATTCGGTTGTGTGCACCCGCAAGCACACGGTTCGGTTTGTTGTGCACCCGTAAGCATAAACATCGGTTTGTAGTGCACCCGTAAGCACTTGCAGAGTGAAGTTGTTGGTCTGATCAACCGACCGTGGATGTAGGAAGTGTTTTCCGAACCACGTAAAAATCTTTGTGTTATTTACTGCTTTCAGTTTTACTTTCCTACTTGTGCTCTTACCTTTGATAAACTGAATACTGATTAATAGCAAAGAGAAACTTAAGACTAACAACGTGCTCAACAAAGGCTATTGCGAAACAAAAGATTTCCGCTGTGTGTGTTATCAGTCTGACTGATCTGTCCTTTGATAGTCAGTAAGACTTATAACATCTCTGTTTTTCAAACTCGACTGAAGCCTTACGTACATCAGTTAAGTTCTCATAACTTAACTGATAACTCCTTATTGAAGAGTCTTTCAGTATCAGTCGTCAACCCTGTTTTGGTCAAAACTCTTTTCTGCAAACAGGTGTCTGAGTTTGTGTTTAAAGTTTCGCTTTGATCTCTGTATTGAGATCTTGTTCTTCTTGATTTAAAAATAGCCTATAGGTGTATTCCTTCCCCCTCCCCATACACCTATTCGAGACCCTCCGGACCTAACAACGTTCAAACTAGAAACATAGTCACCTTTACCAAGACTATTCCTAATATGTTCATACCATATATTTCTTACACCAAAGAAGCCATTTTTCGTCATTTTTCTTACAGTAAACCTGCAAATTCATAAATAAGCAAATAAAGCTGAGACCATAGACTATTTCTATTAATTTTATGTACGAAAAAGGTAAAGGGAAGAAAAATCTACTACAATAAGCAAGACAGGAATGCAAATAATGCTTTTAAAGAGAAGCAACTCCGTATAAAAAACCATTAGATTTTAGTCAACTTGGCAGCAATTAGGTGCAAATGGTACTTGAGTTAGCCAGTTAATTGGTTATTTAAGCAATAAATAACTAATGCAACTCTAATGCTTCACTTATTCACATTTGTGTTCTCTCTCTCTTTCTCTTTCTGAATTCCTTTCTTCTCTCTATAAATCCTTAAATCCACTATCTTTTCTATATATTCTCACAAAATGGGTTATCCATCCACAGATTAAATTTGGCAAAGAGTCGCAAATATTACCATCACAAATTCTTAATTGGACGCCAACCGGTAGACGGCTGGCATGTCAGCGGCGAGCAGAGACGCGACTCCTAGGATTTGTGTTGGAGAGCTCACAGCGGCTGCTAAGGTTAACAGACAGAGGGATGCGGCGGATGGCAAGCGGCAGAGTTGCAGCAGTGGAAGGCAATCGGTGGTGCGACAATATGTGATGAGAGAATGAGAGGGTCGGGAATTTGGAGGAGAGCGATTAGGTTTAGGGATTTCGATACCTAATTTTTTATTTTTTATTTATTAATTGAATTAATTAAAAGACTACATTTTTTTAGGTCATTAACAAGTGTTTTTAAAAGTGTTGTAAAATAACTACGACTATGGTTAAAAGACAATGCTACTGAAAAACCGTGGTCTTTTAGCATAAAAAAGTGCTAATAGACCACGGTTTTATCTACCACAACGCTTTTCGAGTTTATAACTACGATTTTTCATCAAAACACTAGTCTTTTAGGTGTAATCTTTCAGCATTTTTCTTGTAGTGTTTGTTGATCATCAGAAAATTGAGGTGGACGAATATCTAATTCCTCAACCAACGGAGCTCTTGAGTTGCTCTTGATGACAATTCTGGTATCAGTTTCAGTTGTTGGAGGATTTTGTTTTGTAGTTCCTTGGCTGAAACTGACACTTGCTTTTCAGTTGGTAGTCTTCGTCCCTCGAGCACTCCTTTCGAGCATCTTCTTCATGATTGTCGATGAGTCTGCTCGATGCATCGTTGTTGGTGATATATTCCCTTGTCATGCCATGTGTGAAGGCTCTTGAAAGGGGAACTTCAACATCTCATGTAATTCAATGAGGACATCAGCAAGGAGGATGTCCTGCACAGGTTAGTACTCATGACAAAAGGAGAAAAATTTAAAAGCAGACACAAAACATGCTTAGCGAGACGAGACGAGAATACAGAAACCCTCTTTATGAGAAAGGATCTAGTTCAGTAAGAACTAGGTCAAAGCAGCCTGTTCTTGCGAACAACCTGCACTTATACCAATTGTTGGGTCCATGAGGGTTACAGAACTGGTGTATTGGGGGGGGGGAATACACTAGAAGACTAATTTTGACTGTAAAACTTTTAAAGCTTCTTTTGAAAAACTCACTTTCATAAACTGAAAGTAATCTTGACTGATACTAAGGATAAGACAACACAAAATTTCAGTCAAGGAGTTTCAAGTTTGAGAGTAAGCACTAGACTGAATTTGATAAAGGTTCAGTTCAAGAACCAGATCAATAAACAATTGATCCAATTTATGCTTCAGTCTAGTGTTAGTAAAATCAGATAGGTGTTATGAATCTCACGAACAAATCAAAGATTTTTCAGTTCAATCAATAACACACGCAGCGGAACAAAATGATCTTTTACAAAGTAGCCCATTTGAAGGTTGGGTTGTCATGTTTCAGATTTTTTCTTTTAAATTATACTAGTTTTTCAGTTGAAGTAAAGATTGAGCACAAAAAAGGAAAAGTAACAACTGAAGGCGATAAAGAACACAATCAATATCCTACATCCACGGTTAGCTGGTTAAACTGACAACCACTAGGCTTGTGCTTACGAGTGCACATCAAACCTTACAACTGAAACTATCATTTCAGTGCCAACACACTGGGTTAGACTTCTCGTCTCTTTTCTCAATCTCGCAGATAGGCTAAGACTTCATTTGTCTTACTTGTGGGGGCTAAGAACTCTTCGAGTTTAGACAACCGTCTAAAATTTTATCACTCAAACACTATTTTCGCTCGGTTGAAAATGGAATTTGTACTACCAACTAAATTACAAAGAATATGCTCTATGTAATCGACATCTAGGCTTAGGATATACAAATAAATGCCTAGAGGTTCTAAGAGAATATATGTAATCAGATAACTGATTTTTGGCTTGGTGTATTCTCTTCTTTGATTCAAACTATGGATAAGTATGAGTAGGCTGACTTGCAGATTTGGCAGAGGTTCAGCAGGATCTGCTTGAATCGGTGAAGAGTGAACCTGAACGTTGAACCTATTTATAGGCAAAGTCTTGAATAGATCCGTTGGAGGAGATTCTCTTCAGAGAATTTTTCGTTGTGAGGCAACTTTGAATTTGGGCTCAAGTCTTCACTCTTCTGATCTCCTTGAGTCTGAATGAAGTAAAGTCTTCTTTCTTGGAGATGGTGTTGCAGGCCGATGTGACTCATCAGGAAGAGGCTTTGTGTCAAGAAGGACGATCTCCTATCTTCGGCATAATGTTTTTGTCCTTAGCATTAATTGCATCATATACGACTGTTGACTACTTTAGCTTCTTGAGGAACGAACTGATGCATTCTAAAGTATCAGTCCAAGTATTGTCATTTAGTCTTCAGTTCCATTCCTTCAGTCGGCTCTACTGATCATGTGTCTTCAATCTCATGCTTCAGTCAATAGTCTTCAGTCTGGTGTCTTCAGACAATGGTCTTCAGTCTTTGCCTCTACAGTCTAAACTATTGAGGACTAAAACACTTAAGTCCGTAAAGAAAATATCAGTCAAGAAGAGCTTCCTAATAGTTTTGTGATCACTAATTTCTTAGCAACAAGAATGACTGCAACTAACACAGGTAATTGTAGCAAGCAACAAGTAATCGAGTATCGTATCCACAAGGACTGAAAAACCGAAATCACTCTAACTATCTCCTAAACAAACTATAACAGTAGACAGGCAAACAGAAAACAAGGAAGATTTAATTATAACTAGACTCAAACCGCAGCAAATAAAGTCACGTAGAAAAATCAAATAATAAAGACAACTGATCCTAGGGTAGTAATTTCATTAACTAAATCCACATAATAAATCTATTAATCCTATTAACCAATTTAATCCAGTTATGATGAGAGATTACTTAAATAATCAATCACTCTCGCTAGAGCAGCAACGATCGTAGATTAGTAAATTCTCTATCTCCGCTAGGTCTCAAGAAAATCTACTAACTCCCAATAGCTCATAAGAATAACTCTCTATGATCCACCTATCTCTGCTAGGTCTCAAGGTTAAGATCATATCATACATTCCTGAATCCGTTAAACAGCTATCTTCGCTAGGTCTCAAACCGAATAGCTACACATGCAAATTATTGGCCAGATAATCCACAGGAAATCAAGCACCAGGAATTATGAATCATAAACTGGAAGGTAAATAGGTACTAACAAATAAATCACATGAATCTAATTAACTATTTACAAACCCTAGAATCATATAAGAAAAAACTAGTCAGACATAATAAAATAAAGCATAAACATAATTAATAAGAACGCAATTGTAAAAATTGTATTGTATAAAAACTGAAAGAATGATCTTGAATCTTCAATCCTGTGGAAATCCAATCCAAGCTCTAAAAACTGGAAAGCAATGAAAATCTAAAGCTATAAAACTGAAAAACTAAAGTTGGGAGCTGAAAAATAAAGTTGGGAACTCAAAATAGGTCAAAAGAAGACCTATTTATAGTACCATGGTAAAATACAGAGTTTGAGCTCGAAAAGAACTTGAAAAAGGCATAAAAAACGTAAAAATACGGAGGCGCGGTCGCCGCTGGCGCCGAAAACTCGGCGGGCTGCCCGGCGGTTGCCGCCCGGTCGCCGGCTTCTTCCCAAAATTCCTTCTACAGGCGGCGGTCGCCGCGGGGTCGCCGCCGTTTCGCTGCTGCGCGCGACTTTCTTGTTTTGGTCATAACTTTCTCGTTCGAAATCTGATTTATGATCCGTTTGCACTCACGAACTTGTATGAAGATCTACAATTTCTATTTAAGACAAGTTTTCCAAATTCGAACTCAATAAACCTGAAATTTCCTTCAAAGTTCGAGTAAGAATCATGTTTCACAAAATAAAGCAAATTAAGCACAAAACAATCACCCAACACTCAATTTCTTATAAAAATGACATCATATGAACACTAAAAATCATGGAAACATGAGTGCTATCATTTTGGTATCATCAAAATTAGGAGGTTGGATATATCATTTGTGTCCCAACAGGTGTGTTGTGGAAGTTATGCAGTAGAAAATGATGATTTTTGTTAAATGGATGTTTTTGTAGCTTGTAGTAAAGTAGTCGACTATGGTTGTTAAGCTACATGGTGGTTGTTCCAGTACTGAAATTATAACAGCATTCTATGTTTGGAAATTTGGATTTGGGGATAACTGAAAATGAAATCAATGAAAAGAAAAAGAAGATGTAATACAATTGGTATATGCAGGGCGATATGCATACAATGACACGAGATTCAACGAGTGGGTGGCGGAGGGGAAGGCGCTGGCGATGCCGGAAATACGGTGTGACTGTTAATTTTGCATAAGCAGACCCACGCAGGGTGCAGAAGCAGACCCGCGCAGGGCGCGGACGCGGTTCATAGCGTTTGTCGTTGTTGGCGACGGCAACGGCCACGTCGGCCTCAGCGGCGGATCCAGAATTTTTGAATTGGGGGTACGAAAAAATAATATTCCATCATAAATATAAATATAAATATAAAATATACTTTAATACTAAAAATAGTACATTCCAAAACATTATTAAAAAATGTAAATATAATGAAATTATCTAATTTATCATTTGGACTCTCGCAAATGACAATTTCTATATTTTTAATTTAGCTAATAGTATTTTACTTATTTATTAATTAACCATTCATATTTTTACATCATCTGATTCAGCCGTCATTTTAAAGTGAATTGAGGCCCACTAATAGTATTTTATTTATTTATTAATTAACCATTCATATTTTTACATCATCTGATTCAGCCGTCATTTTAAAGTGAATTGAGGCCCACTATAGTCCCAGTAAAATTAAAGAAATTTGTTGTGAAGAACATTCTGAAACACATAATATGAGATTTTTTTTCTTTAGTTACATGCATACCATTACTAAAAAATTGGGGGTACAGCCGTACCCCCACCACCCCACTCTGCATCCGCCCCTACATGAAGTGCTTGAAGGAGGAGAGGATACTGGGGTTATAAGATCGGGAAGCCGCATACCGTGCCGTGTAAAGTCACTGGAAAGTGCGGATTCGTCTTGATGAGGATGGTGCCGGCGCTGCGTAGTTCAAGGATTGAGTCGGCAAGTGTGCCGAAGAAGGTGATGAAATTGCTAATAGTTTAAAAAGAAAGAAATCAAGTAGGGACCGAATATGGAGTAAATAGATTTTAATCTTTTCCTTAATTATCATTAAGGCTAATTTAGTAAATAACTAATTACGTTGGAAATAGAATAATTATCAAAGTTTAAATTAAATTATAAATTGACAAATTTACCCCAATTATGTATCGGGTAAATATCATGAAAACCCCTGAACTATACCCACTTTATCAAAGATACCTTGAAACTTTTGAAATGTTCTATAAATCCTCAAACTATAAGATTTTTATTAAATATATCCCGCATCTATTTTTCGGTTACCAGAAACGTGATGTGATTCGTCGGATGCCACAATGTAATTTATATTCTATTTTATTTAAAACGACATGAAAAAAATGACTTCGTTTCGTACCATATTCTATCGTGTTTATCTCTAATTTTAGGTTATTAGCGTGAATTTCAAACACGATAAGAGTGAATTTTAAATTTTAGAGTGAATGTTTTTAATAATATGGTACGAAACGACATCGTTTTTGCCATTGCATTTAAAAAAAATAAAATATAAATTATATTCTGGCATCTGGCGAGTCACATCACGTTTTTTGTGACCGAAAAATAGATGCGAGATATATTTGATAAAAATCTCATAATTTGAGGGTTTAGAGAATATTTTAAAAAATTTAAGATATTTTTGATAAAATAAATATACTTCAAAGATTTTCGCCATATGTATATTATGTAAATTTATCACTACCAACCATAAAACCTCACTAAACCAATATCCCTTTTCTAAAACAAGAACATAGTTTGAAACATTTAAAACAAATTGCCAAAAAGTAAAATCTCACTAAATGAGACAGGTAACTCAGTAAGGGCGTGTTTTGTAGGAACGGAAATTTTGTACAATATAGTTAGTGATGGGCCACACTTCACTGGCCCACTCATGATAATTAACATGGGCCATGCGTTTTGTAGGAGCCGAAAATAGGAAGGATTAATTGGGTTCAGCGTTTTGTAGCATACTGTTTACTTATTATACCCATTCAAATTTACCATCTTGTCCCTGGTTTAACTTGGCAAAATACTAGCGTACCCTTCTATTTTTTTCGCAGATATAGTGGCGGGAATATACCTATGGCATCCCAAATTGGAGGGATTTTCAGCAATAATCAGTAGATAGCAAAGCAATTTTTTTTCCTTCTCTTGAAATCTGCCGGCGCAACTTTGACGGGAAAAGGAAAGGAAAATCCAATTTTTTTTCCTTCTCTTGAAATCTGCCGGCGCAACTTCGACGGGAAAGGAAAATCACTTCGTGCTACGTTCAATTTCAAAGCAGATCCGCAACGACCATGAGTGAAACGCAACAAGGTAATGTGGATGATGCCTTTCTATTTTTTTATTTTTTTTGCTCAATTTATAAAATCGATTTAGGAGAAAGCTAGTGAAGCTTTAATTGGTGTCATTGGTAAATTGTTGTCATAGTTTCCATGTCTGAAATGTATAGATGTTTGACAATGAGTGCTCGCTACATGGTTTATATTGCCCATTGTAAAATATTTCATTGGCCACTTTGGTTGTTGGTTGTTGGTTGTTGTCTTGTTTCGTCGTTTGATTCTGGTTTTACAACTGCTTATAATGTGCTTCTCACCCCAAATATAGTGGATTCTGATGTAAAATTTTCTATTATTGTGTGCGGCTATATGATGGTTAAGTAGGCAGCAGCGACATCGGTCGTGTGAGGGCATCGAAGCCCGACAAGACACGCCGAAGCTGGACGCCCCGGGAGGAAGAAATGTTGTTGGCCTCGCTCAAGGAACTCGTTGCTCAAGGTTGGAAGGCCGACAATGGGTTTCGAGCTGGCTATCTTTTGAAACTCGAAGAATCTATGCGCAAAGAATTTGTCGGGACTGACATAAAAGGGATGCCGCATATCAATTCCAAGCTTAGCGCGTGGAAAAAAAGCTATAACTCGCTACTTATGGCCCTCAATGTTAGTGGAGTTGGGTTTAATGCGAAGGGGACGTTCATGTTAGATTGTGACAACGATCAGTGGGAGACGATTGTGAAGGTATAATAGGAAGTATAAAATTTTGGTGTTTCTATTTACAAAACTCAAGTTCTTTTAATAATTGTCATTTTTTGAATCAACGCAGAAGGATTCAAACGCAACCAAGATGCGTTTCAAAAGCTGGCCAATGTTTGAAGATTGGAAAGAAGTATTTGGTAAGGACCGTGCAAATGGCTCAAACGCAGAGGATGTTATGGAGGCAATGCACAAGATGTATGCGGCTGATAGTCTTGGTGAAGTAGGTGGCAATCTTGGACAGCAGACTGGTGATGGTTTACAGCATCATGTCAATGAAGATGGAGAAGCGACCGAAGATGCAGAAGATAGTGTCTGCCAGGGTGAGAAAAAGGTTTCAACTGCAAGAAAGGTGAGTAAAAAACGTAAAACAGGGGAAGGGGAAGAGATGAATGGCGTCTACAAGTGGCTCGGGGAGATTAGTCGTGACACCAAAGAGCGCCTTGACAACCTTGCCACTCGCGTGGGATACGAGTTTGATCTCGGCATGGCGAGGCAGACAGTATACGAGCAATTGGGTTTGATTCCCGGGCTGGACATGAATGACAAGTTTGATATTTGTGAAATTTTAGCGGA
The DNA here is from genome assembly GCF_028751815.1 of Salvia miltiorrhiza. NCBI lineage: Eukaryota > Viridiplantae > Streptophyta > Magnoliopsida > Lamiales > Lamiaceae > Salvia > Salvia miltiorrhiza. Next base: position 15,329,022 of record NC_080388.1, read on the forward strand.
CAAAGTTCAGCGCCTGGAGATCTTCATTGGGTTGCCTGCCGAAGCGAAGATTCAGTACGTGGCACGTCTTCTTCAAGCTCATCGTAATGAGTCTCGTTTCCCCTGAACTGGCAGCGCTTGGTGTTAGTATTTTGTGTGATCTAGTTGAATCCAAAACTTCTATATAGGATCCAAGATCTATTTTGGCTTGTTTATGTTTGGTTTATGTGTATATATTTTGTGTGATCTAGTTGAATCCAAAACTTCTGTATATATTGACTCTGCTAGTTGGTTGTGATGCCGTAGTGCGGCGGAGCGGTAGTAATCTAGTTCTGGTCTATTTATTTTGTGTTGTCAATGAGTATTTTGGCAAACGAAGGAGGTTATTTATATTATCCATGCATGCTATTTTTAACATAGAAGTTGATTCAAGAAAGTTATTACTACAAGATATAAACCGTGGCTGCCCATTCATCATAATTTTCAAAATAAGGCCTTATATCTATGGCCATGGGATGAACGCCCATCTTCCACGTAACACTAGACATGGGATAATTACTTGTTAATACAAAATATACCTAAGTTACTAGAGCAGCAATACTTCCACGCAAACAAGAACAAGACCTTAAAATTTACTTAAACGGTGACGACGATGCGCAAGAGCTGTCATAACCAACACGCGGACTAACAACATCCTTCGCCGCCGCTGGTTTCTTACGAGTGCCAGATGCATTCTCACTTGTTGGATAACGAAGCCTACTTTCCAACTTCGGCCATGGGACATAGTAGTGTGGCGTTATAGTCTGAACATATCCCACACTGGACATTGCATCATCAGCTTCGTTAAAGTTGAGTTTCCTGACGACGGGTTTTGGAGGCGGTGGAGCCGGGGAATTCACCTCATCCTCTTGTGGAGATGTTGAAATCAAATTGATCGGAGAAGGCTTCTTGCGCGAAGGGGAGTCGCTAATAAGAACGAGAGTATGTGATATCTCTCTTTTGATCTCGTTTGGCGCAAATAACATGCACATCTCATTGTACTCGGGTTCTCCGGCACGTAGATATGCTTGAGCTAGCCAATTCTCCTATAAAAGGGTTATACTCACAAATTATTTCTAAGGATCTAAACACAAACAACCAAAATAACTTTGATCCTCACGTACCTCAAATATTTTCTCCCAAACCTCGTCAACGGCGTGGATTTGATTTGTCGCCATATCCCATTGTGTTGCTGGCATATTCGTCAATTCTTTGAACACGTAGAAACGCCGTTCAAGGAACTCCAGGCGCTGGTGGAGATCGAGCAGTCGGAAGCTTGTCTGGAGATCGTCGTTGAATGCATCTAGCACGTCTATAAGTACGTGCGGTGACTTATGCGGTAACGTCGGAGCGACCTCATCTCTCTTTGCAAGTAGACGACGAAGGAGGTGCTGATCGAACGGCTGAGTCCACTTCACCGTGTACAAATACTGATCTTGCTGCGGAATGTGTTCCCACGGCATGATTATATATTGCAAAGCTTGCGATGTTTGTGTGTTATATTATGAGGAAGAGTGTTAAGTTTATATAGAAAAATTTGAGTTATAGATAACTGAGGAAGATGAGTAAGTAGCATTCAATTGTGGTGGTTGATGGTGTCATTAAGCAATATGTAATGATGGCTTGTAGTCATATTTCTTATTTGTTGATGACAGATTTTCAGCTTCTTGCATTGACGGTGGCTAGATCCCCTGTATTAAAATTGATTATGTGATTGACATGTAACCACCAGGTTATTCATTGCAAAAATATTAATTTCTTTAAAAAAAAAAATCAAACCATATTTATATATATTAATACATAACCCAAACTTTTTTTCCCCTCAATTCTCATTCATTCCCTACGTGGCGTCGTATAATCTCTCCATTCTATTTTTCCTCGATTCTCATTCATTATTATTTTTTTCTAAACTTTTAATTAAAGACCATATCATAAAATTATTAATCAATTATCACATCTATAAATAATTATATTAATCGTATAATGTATAGTATCTAATTTTCCTCAATCCTCATTCATACTTATTTATTTTTTAAAATTTTAATCTTCTTTCATATCTACACTTATACGATTTTCATATCTACACATATCTAATATATAATCTCTTATACGATTTTCATATCTACACATGCTTATACGATTTTTTAAAATTTTAATCAATTTTCATATCTTGTGTGATATCTAATATGTGTTCTCTTATATTAATTTTTTATAGGCATCATTATATTAATTTTTAATCTTTTATAATTTATGCTATTTACTATAAATCAAAATATTAACAAAATTTTGTAGTATATAAATGAATATGAGCATAGTATATAGCATCCCACAGTTTGAGAACAAGAATTGGGAGGTGTCCAATCTTGTTAATGAGGTCAAAGGGAGGCTTTGGAGCTGGAACAAAATATTCCATGTTGTCGAGTTCAATGTTTCTTTTACTTTGTGGTGCTCCAACGTGTTTGCACCACTTGTTTGATGTTTTTGGTACTCCTAGTACCACCCCATTCCCCTTTAATGAATTTTTTATTGATCAAAAAAAAAAAAAAGTATATAGCATCCCACAAAATTTTATAGTATATAATAAGTCATTCTAATCGAATGAAGACGGTTTACAAAATAATATGCATATATAGCATCCCACAAAAGCCTGCTTAACATTTACATATTACAAGACAAACACATATCATCTTAGACACACATATATAACCTTAGAAAAGCTTGCCGACAATTACACCTAAGAAAAACAACGCCATAGCCACAAATATAATGATAATGTGGATCTCAACATCACGACGGTTAGATTTCCGCCCCCCTAGAGAGTGCACTGCACCACCTGTATTTGGTGGAGGCAAACTATGCACAGACGAGCCATCCTCGACTTCCACTTCGTCGCGCCACAAAAACGATCTCTTATGATTCAGACCAGAGGGGCATTTGTAGAAGTATCTACCTGCATTCACTGCTGTTGGACCGGCACGGCGGAGAACCATTTTACCTCCACCACAAGCACACTCGGGACAACCTTGCTCATTGCCGTAGTTGTTATCCATCAGCTGCAGAAAAAACAACACACGTGGATTTAATTACAACTTTCCATATAAACTCGATATAAGTAGGACAAGCATTCCCAATCATCGGTCATAAAAAACAACACAACCAATCAAAACAACACAATCAATCAATCCATAATAAATCAAACTGCCATAAACATCATACAAACATACTTTCCCATTATGCAAATACCAACATAAACTTTGATAATAAGCAATACACACATAAAATTACACAGCCTAGATGTCAATCAACAAAGAATCTAAAACGAGTTCCATCTTACAACAACCAAATAATAGTTTTAATTTGCCAAGTATTGCTGCCACATTGAATTTGCAAGCTCATCACGAGCTGCATTCCACATAGGAGAAGGATCTACGCTATCAACAAATTCCCCGTGGTCCGGCTCAAGTTCAGCAGCCTCCGGGAACAATTCATCAAAATGTTGTTCGATGGGGTCATTACCCATCTCTCCGCGAATGAAATTATTCAACACAAAGCACGCCATGATTAATCTGGTCTGAATCTTAATAGGGTAGTAAGAAGCACTACGGAGTATTCCCCATCTCATTTTCATGATGCCGAAGACACGCTCGATTGCATTGCGTGCCTTAGAATGCCTTAGGTTGAATAGTTCTTGTGCGTTTTGTGGTCTCGCTGCCATTGCCCCCCACTCTTTCAAGTGGTATCGAACCCCTTTGTACGGTGCGAGAAATCCATCGCAATTGGCGTACCCATTATCGCACAAATAGTAGTTTCCTATAAGAAAAAATCAAAGATAACCACAGTATAGACATCTTAGTAATAGGAAGCAGACCATAATATGAGATTTCATATTAGGTAATAATAAGCAAAGAAACCACCTTTTGGGACCCGCAGACCATACGGCCTAGTCAATGCATCGCGCAGAATACGGGAATCCGCCGCGGATCCCTCCCAGCCTGGAAGCACATATGCAAACTTGAGGTTGCGGTCGCAGACAGCCAGCGTATTAGTAGATATATGACCCTTGCGTGTCCTGTACCGTGGCTTGTCTTCAGTGGGTACCATCACGTCGATGTACGTACCATCCAAAGCTCCCAAACAACCCTATCAAGCAATCACACAAAAATAAAACCATCATCAGCAGTTGCCACTAGCAAAAATCTAATAGATTACCTCATAACATCCATGAAATAATATTAAGCATACCTTGAACCATTTCCACCGACTATCAACGCATTCTTCCGTGACAGGAGACGGCTTAACGAATAGTAATATGTGAAGTGAGAGCACGGCTTTAAGCACCACGTGAATATACTTTGAGATGGTATATCCCGATCTCCAAAAATCGAAGCGGACGACCCTATTTTTTTTGTGATGCGCGAGTACAGATAAGAACATAGCAACCTGCTCCTCAACAGTCACATACCGGCCGTTGTTTAAACCTCCCAATTGTCGCAACAGTTGACAGAGGCGCCCAAACGTGTTGCGATCCATCCGCAAATTTAAAATACAATCAACATCACTAACGTTAACGAGCCTACCCATGTGTTTTACTTGGTCGGGAATACGTGTCAGTATAGTATAAGGCCCGGGTCCTAAACATCGATTCCTTTTTCGCGCCTTACTTCTATCTATTTGATCAAAAACTGCAATGATTTGCAATAGTTGTTGGTGCATAATTTCCTCCGCCATTGAAAACACGTAAGCATTTATTTGGCGTCGAGAGGGCATAGTTACGTTCAAAATTCCTAATTTGGGGCAAGAGTTCGATGAAATACCGCAATTAGAAAATACAGCAAATTTCAAAAAATGATAAATTATGTAATCCTACAAAACACGCAGAATTCATGGCCTGATAGCATTCAAATACTGCAAATTTTAAAAACAGAAATGGCTTTACATCAACTATCAGTACCTCAATCAATGCCAAGTATAGCAAAATCACACCAGTGAGAAGTTATGTAACCCACAAAAATTAATTATATAACAGTGGTTTGTTCTACTCACAAAAAGTTGTATGCTTGAGGCACGAATTCGACAACTGCGCTGCTATCTTCCTCTTCGAGCTGTAGGGAACAGGGTTCCAACAGTTGCCCTGTTCATGGTGAGCAAATAATAATCAGTCTTGCCGTTCGACGCTATAGTATCCCTAAAAAACATTTATAAGTCGAAGGAAAACATCTAAATTATCCAGCCACAAGTAACCCAACATCACTATGCCGCGATTCCAAACGTTGAAAAAAAAAAAACCCTAGCTCGACATTCATGACATATATCGAGAAATCTGAGTTGCCATAGTCTAATACGAACCAATCGCGTAGGAACCATAATCGAAGCAACACCAATACCTTGCAAATTACTTTTGGTTGGGAAAGAAAATGGCGGCTCTCTCCTGTCTCTCTTCCGTCTGGGTGAAGTGCATAAAAGAGAAGGAAGAGGGAAAGTGAGATTTGCTTATTTTGAACCTTCATTTTGGGGGTATAATTGTAAACTTGTAAAATAAGGGCTTACACTGTAGAAGGGTAGTAAATAGAGCTGAGGGTCTGCTCCTGTTTCAGATTCATGTAGGAATAGTGTTTTTTTTGACGGGCCGTCCTTTTTAAGCGGGCCAAGCCGATTCTTAAGTTGGCTACAAAACAATGAATAATGCTCCATGTTGGCAAGCAATATAGGCTCTACAATACTACAAAACACGCCCTAAACTTGTAAAATAAGGGCTTACACTGTAGAAGGGTAGTAAATAGAGCTGAGGGTCTGCTCCTGTTTCAGATTCATGTAGGAATAGTGTTTTTTTTGACGGGCCGTCCTTTTTAAGCGGGCCAAGCCGATTCTTAAGTTGGCTACAAAACAATGAATAATGCTCCATGTTGGCAAGCAATATAGGCTCTACAATACTACAAAACACGCCCTAAAGCTCATCATATCTAATGATGGACCCACCGCAGCTTAACCACGTTTTTCTTCTGTAATGAAAAAAAAAAAAAAAAAGATCAAGAAAAAAAAATGAAAGTCGTGCAAAACAAGAAAATCATTTATATTTATATAATCGGTGCCTGCATAGTTGTGCTCTGATTATACTCAATTCAGCAAAGCCTTTTAAGTAGATTACCGAGGAAGAATTTCGCGCCAGCTGACGATGAGTTTCGACAAGATTAAAGTCCACAACCCCATCGTAGAGATGGACGGTCGGTATCTTCTATCCCGCGATGATTTCCTCTCTGAGACTTGATTGCTAGAGACAATTCGTTGCTAATATTTGTTTATTACGTTTAGATAGGTTTTACTGAGTTTTATTTTGTGGTAGGCGCTATTGCTGTTGAAATCGAGACTGCAAGCAGTCTCTTGGTTGATCCCCGTTTAGATGTTTCCTCACAATCTTTATTAGTTGGGAGCGGTGGCATTTTGTAATAATAGAGGCATTTTCCATACATTTTCACAATGAGACGAAGTTTTCTTTCCTTTGATCGTGGGGATTGGGTGGATAAACCAATATAGGTTTTGGGTATATCAGGTGAGGCATATTGATAGGTTAAAATTAGTTAGGGTTGTGATCAAACTACTTGTGCAACCAAAATTTATCACGTTATTGAATTTTTTCGTTGTGTGTTCATGTAGTCGAAATTCTAGTTTCTGATGGTTAGAAGTCATTTTTTTAGACCGGGTTCTTATTGTAGATATCCTTGTTAATTTGGTTCCTTTTAAATCACTACTCTCAACTGATGCTCTCTGGCTAGTTCTGTGTGTGTTGGGTTCATTTCAAGCTGTTTAGTCGACTTGTTTGAAGATTTATCCGGCACGTCCTTCTTAGTGTATCTGCATGGAAAGCTTGATTGTCATGATTAAAGTATTTAGTTTGGTGCAGGTGATGAAATGACTCGAGTGATATGGAGATATATCAAAGAAAAGGTTCGGACACTAACCTTCTATTCCTTGCAAATAACACAATTTTCATGTTGCAGCCTAATGGATTTACAACATTTACAGCTCATACATCCTTTCCTGGAGCTAGACATAAAGTACTTTGACCTTGGTATTCATCATCGTGATGCTACAAACGACAAAGTTACAGTTGAAAGTGCAGAAGCCACCCTTAAGTATGTAATTCATTTCAATTTTCTTCTGTTTTTCCTTTGGAAGCCTAATTTAAATGGAGAAATGAATTGCTTGCTTGAACCTTTATGCTTACAAAAGTAGCATGAAAGTACCAATTCTAGTTTCATCTTGTCAGACACTAAATGACTAGCCTAATAACAAAGGAGCAAAACTGAAAAACGAAGCTTTATAGATTTTGGTTCTCTTTCTTGCGTTAGGGTTTGATTAGATGGATCTCAATAATTTGGTACTATAGTGTCTATTCTCAGAGCTTTCAGCTCTCTAATCTTAAAATTCAGAATGGAACTACTGTTTTCCAACCTTTGGACTTGTGCAAGTATATTTAGCCAATGGTTGTTCTCTATTTGTATGTCGATATGTATGATACTAATGCCTTAGGATAACGTATATTGAATACCCTCCATCCAGACATATAGACAGATGAAAAGAGTTCCCCACTTTTTTGCTTTAAGCCTTTAACATTATTGTTTTGTTTTTCATTCTGGATGAATAATATCTGGTCTCATGTAGCCAACTTGTTGTGTAGCTTTAACTGAACTGTGATAAAAAATTCTTATCACCTTTCTGCCTAAATGAAATTCTCAGTACTTCTCTTTTCTCTCTCCTTTGATAAAATCTAGGTACAATGTGGCAATTAAATGTGCAACCATTACTCCAGGTATTGTCTTAAAGAAACAAGCCCACTAGTCCAAATTTGTATAGATTACAGCTAATGATATTATGTTTGTTAGGCCAAACATATAACGGAAGTATCACCACATCGTTACACTTGTTTCTCTCTCCATTTTAATAGTTGTTTGTATATTATGTTTGATATCTACATTATTTTTGTTGGCTGAATAGATGAAGCCCGTGTTAAAGAGTTCAACTTGAAACAGATGTGGAGAAGTCCAAATGGGACCATTCGGAACATCTTGAACGGTAGGAAATTTCCTTGAAAGAATCAACATGGATTTTCATTATAATCACAGATTTTGAGTGGAAGTGTGAATTTTACTTCTGCAGGGACAGTATTTAGAGAACCAATCATATGCAAGAACGTCCCTCGGCTTGTGTCAGGTGCTTATTATGAGTTACTTTACTGGGAACTACAACAGTGGTTTTTTTTTTCCCGTCTTTCTGATATAAGGCCTGCAATAATTCCAATTCGTAGGTTGGACCAAGCCCATATGCATTGGGAGACATGCCTATGGGGATCAGTATCGAGCTACTGATGTAGTAATTGAAGGAGCTGGAAAACTCAAAATGGTTTTTGGTAAGTGCGTAGTTCGTTATCTAGTTCTTAATACCCCTGCACAAATAGTAGCTTGTATTTTACGAACCACTTACTTAAATAAAGGAGGCATGACTTTAGTTATCGTATCGCAATTAAATATGGTACGGACAATAAAAAATTGCATATGGCGATGTTGCAGTCCCAGATAGAGGTACTAAGAGCGTAGAATTGGAGGTGTTCAACTTTACAGGACCTGGTGGTGTAGCTCTGTCAATGTATAACACTGATGAGGTTTGAATTCACAAATTTTCTTGTAGTTGTTTTCTGATATGTCTATTTAGTTCCCCAACTGATAATGGTGATCAGATACTTAGGGACCATTTCTGGTGATCTCTGGGCGCAAGCTAACACCTGTCTTTAATCATTATCATGTTAGTTTTTACTCTAAACACATGTAAATTCCACCAAGAAACGAATTCTGTTCTATCAGACTGTCACAAGTTCCATGGTACTAATTTTATTTGAGTGATAAAAGGTAAAGGATTTCAGTTAAATTTCTACAGAAAGTTCCAAAAAGTGGATGAGTTGAAAGTTTGTAAATTTGGTTACCTGGTTGTTGTTTTGTTTCTTCTCTCTATTGCCTCTCTCCTGAGTAGGCTGGTTAGCTGATTATGTTACTATTATGCTGGCTAATGTAGATTCCACTGTGTGTGACTTTAGAAAAGTTTCTTCGAATGATTCCTGATTAAGCATGCAAATTCAAGAATCATTTTGACTGACTGCATGATTAAATTTTTTAACCTTTGTGTTAGCATATAAAAGCCTTAAAGCTACTAGAATATTTTTGTAACTCTTTCATGTCAAAAGTAATGACATGCTTTATGCTGCTTAGTCTATTCGTGCTTTTGCGGAGGCCTCGATGAACACTGCTTATCAGAAACTTTGGCCGCTTTATCTTAGCACCAAAAATACCATTCTGAAGAATTATGACGGAAGGTATTCATCTTATTTCGACTAATCTCCTAAGTTTGAATTTCATGCCACCACGCCCGCACTTTACGAATTGAGCCTTTTACATTGTATTTCTTATAATGTGTTGTTTGCATTCATATTCGTGAAGGTTTAAAGATATCTTCCAAGAAATTTATGAAAGAGAATGGAGGTCCAAGTTTGAGGCTGCTGGGATTTGGTAGTTTATTAAAGAATGGATATGCAAAATTGAATTTTCTTTTTCATGTATATATATGTATTAATATAAGCTCTTGACACAATAGGTATGAACATCGTCTTATAGATGATATGGTTGCTTATGCTCTAAAGAGTGAAGGAGGTTATGTATGGGCTTGCAAAAATTATGATGGAGATGTTCAAAGTGACTTTTTAGCCCAAGGTTTGTATAGTCTTCATACATCTCTGTTTGGATAGAGGATGGGATCCCCTTGAATTAAGGCAAAGACTTGTGTACATCCAAATGCACGGTGCATCCACCGCAATTAGGGTTCACGATATCCAATTAGGGTCATTTAACCTCAATTAGACTTTATTAATTCTCATTGAGGGGTTTTTAATCACAATTAGGATTTAATTAGGGCGAATGCACCATGCATTCGAGAGTGTGCCTCTTGCATTAATTGGGTTTATAAGAGTTACATGCTTTACGTTGCAGTATAGTGTAGTTACAAATAGTTATTTGCCTTGATGCAGGATTTGGATCTCTAGGTTTGATGACATCAGTGCTGGTGCGGTAAAATCTCTTCGAGTTCTTGTTTTCCTTGATGATGTTTAGCAACAACTTTTCGTATGTAAATAGGTCTGTCCAGATGGAAAAACCATTGAGGCAGAGGCTGCACATGGTACAGTCACGCGTCATTACCGAGTACATCAAAAGGGAGGCGAGACTAGCACTAATAGCATAGCATCGATCTTTGCCTGGACACGGGGGCTTGCACACAGGTAGATGACTAGTTTTCCATGACACTTGTGCAATTAGCTGTTACTATGTATACTTTTTTTCATATAAGACTCTGTTTTGATATTTGTAGAGCAAAGTTGGACGGAAATTCCAAACTCTTGGATTTCACCGAGAAATTAGAAGCTGCCTGCATTGCGAGTGTGGAGTCTGGAAAGATGACCAAGGATCTTGCAATTCTTACTCATGGAACTAAGTGAGTAGAATTTTCACCGACAAATTGTTTCCTTCTGTTTTGCATGCGTTTGACATGGGTGTGTCGTTGCAGCGTGTCCAGAGATCGGTATGTGAACACCGAAGAGTTCATTGACGTCGTTGCTGAGGAGTTGAGACGTAGGCTGTGGAAGAAGGCAAAGCTATAATTGGAAGCCAGGTAGAGAGCTCCATGTTGTTGTGCAAAGCTATAGTTTCTATTAAGAATCTCTCTACAAATTGTATACTTTCACCATAGAATCGAAAAGGATCCGACAATTTCTCGGTGCTGTAATTGCTTTGTATGCAGCTTCACATCACCATAAGCATTCTGCTATCCAAGTCAAATGTAACAGAAAAAGTTATGTTCATCCTTCCGAGATGGAGAGAATAAGTAGGAACCTAGGTGTTAATTATTTATCTTAAATTAAGTCTTAGTACTGTGTATATTAAGGACGTTTTTTAAACAAATCTCTTACATAAATAAAAGCCATCCATAACTATTCAAAATGAAAATTAAATAACTCAAATGATCATCTAATTTATGTTAGTGTTGCAAGTTTTAAATTTATACTTAAAAATTAATTATAAGAATCCATATAATATTGCTTAATATTTTATGTTGCGTGTATTCTTTTTCCCCTCTTGGGTTTTTCCTAGATTGGTTTTAATGATGCTCGGCTCTCCTGTGCGTTGAAATTCGAGGGGAATCTATTATTACATAATTTTGTGATATTCTACTTCATTAAAATAGAGTATCGAATAAATTATTTTAAAATAAAAATATACTCCCTCCGTCCCACCCAAGATGCAACATTTTCCTTTTTGGGTCGTCCCAACCAAGATGCTACATTCTTTATTTGGCAAAAACTAACACTAATTAAATATTTTCTTATTACATTCTCTCTCCTACTTTATCACTTTTTTATTTTCTCTTTCTTACTTTATCACTAATTAAATATTTTCTTATTACATTCTCTCTCCTACTTTATCACTTTATTACTTCTTCTCCCCTACTTTATCACTCATTCCTTAAATCTTGTGCCCAAAAGCAATGTTGCATCTTAAGTGGGACGGAGGGAGTATAATATTTATTTAAAATTGACTTAAATTAGATGTCTTATCCACAAAATATTAAGAGAGAAAATGCTACATTTATGTGAAATTTAAATTTTCTCTATTTATTAATCTTTTGTTATTTATTGTTAATGTTATTTTGATATGTTATGAGTTTTTATTCGGATAGATAACTAATTATCGTAACAACTTATATTTGATTATTTAGATATTGAATTAATTTAATCATATTCGGGTAATTAGCGAATATTACTATTATAAATTTAGAATGAGAATGAGAAGTAAAATTATTTTTAATTGAGTTTAAAATGAATACGGGTATATAAATAAAGTTCATAATTTACAGATTGTGTAATTATCAAATTTATACTTACATTTATTAACAAAATTTATACTCCCTATGTCCCAGCCAAGATGATACATTTCTTTTCGGCACGGAATTTAACCAGTTGTAGATTAGTGTTTTAAGTGTGTAGTATAAAAGTGATAAAATAGGAGAGAGAAGGTAATAAAGTGATAAAATATGAGAGAGAATATAATAAAGTGATGAAGTAGGAGAGATAATGTAATAAGGGAGTGATTAATTAGTTGTAATTCTGCAATTAATATCCCTTATTTTTTCCATATTTAGAAATGTAGCATCTTCGTTGAGACGGCCCAAAAAGGAATATGTAGCATCTTCATTGGGACGGAGGGAGTATATAATAATTAATTCACGTCGAAAAAATACACTTGATCGCTTCTTTATACTGAAATAATATTCATTAATAAAGATTATTAGAATAAATTATGCATGATAATATAATTTATTAAATTATATATTGAGATTAAGAGTAAAATACATGTAATTTCATATTTTTAGTTAACCATATTCCAAAGTTGAGATGAAATTATGAAGGCATGCACGATGTCATGCTAACTTTCCTTAGGGATCACATAGAGAAAGTCATCTCTTAGAACAATCACCAAACCTTCAAAAGGTTTTTTAGCCCTATCGGAATATCTCATAATATCCTTTAAGCTACTCTCGAGCGCTTCAAAGCAATATATGTGCGTCATTGGTGCCTCATCCCAATAATAAGCTTTGTTTTTTTGAGGACTCCAGTTAAATCATTATATGGGTTGATCTTGCTGCATGTGGAGTTTTCGTGACAGTCCAATGGTATACTGAGGCAACAGTAACCAAGCTATACCACTCGAAGCTACCGAGAATATTATATCGCCCCTCCCACGTATGGCCGAACACAAGGTGTTCCAAATATATGTCTTTCTTGTACCATCGTATACATATAGAAAGAAAAATTCTCCATCGCCACTCTCAGTCGCCGTCATTACTTTTTCATAAATTGTCCTTTGCTCATCTGTCAAAGAATGATATAGCCAGAAAAATTGATTAAACTGGTGGAATTAGCAATAAGCATGTATGTTCTCCTTCCAAATGAAAAGATAAACGTTCTACTTGGAAAGTTCAATAATGAATTGGAAACTCAAAAATCATCCACATAGCCTCACAGGCATAAATGTAGTTATACTTTCATTCATCCTATCGTTGACTTTAATGATGTATTTGAAGAGAAACTTGACAGATTGCCCTTAATTGCAAACTCAACATTGATGTGGTCAGGATACTTCACAATCAAAAATGGATTGTATGGAACCACATATTTGTTATCAAGAAGAATTGCGTTTTTTTTCCATGGTGACACTTTTATGTCTTCTCTTAGACTACCCACAGTCGTGACACTCGTCCAACCCAACCTTACTCAACTTTTTAATAAAATATTCATTTATCTCTCATCCACCTACACAACCCACAACCTAATATAATTTTCACTCCCAATGGTGACACCAACCCAACCTACATATTTTTCCTTTTCACTTTATTTTTAATTATCTAATATCTAAAATAAAATACTCATTAAAATTAAATATTTATTTATTATATTTAACAAAATAAAATAAATATTTATTTAATTTGTTCTTCAATAAAAACTCATTTACAATATTATATATTTTAAACTTATATAATCGTATTAAAAAAATTATATGATAAGTGTTCAAAAAAAATACTATATATTATAATTGATATTTTATTCAATAACAAATGAAAATGATAAAAATTAAAACACAAAATTGGAAATAAAGCTACAAATTGATATGTGAAATAATAAATTATAACTAAAAAGATACAAATTAAATATTTATTTTGTTTTGTGAAAATATATTAAAATTTGACTTTATTTATAGAGAAAATAATAATATGAATTTTAATATAATTTTTATTTTCAATAAAGAATTAACTATGATAAAATATAGCTTCCAAAAACTATGATAAAATATATTTAAAATATAAAATTTTAACAAACGAATAAGAACATGCCATGTGTAAAAACAATAATAAAGTACAAATGGTGACTTAGGGTGGATGGCGGTAAAGTCTATGCTAAGCTGAGTTTTCTACGCTCCATCCTACGATTGCGACACGTGTCCTCCTTCTTTGAACCACAACTTTTTACTTTTGGGCCCAAAACTCGGACCGGTTTAGCAATAGCACTTTGGGCCGTGGTTTCTCATCCTTATACAGTTATACCAGTCTCGATTGCTACGCTGGTATCCGTACCAGCATTATTTTTCATCCCATTAAATTTCGACACGTCACTTAAAATTTTGTTTTGCTTCTTCCCATGTTACAAAGGAGACGTTAACTTGTTCACCATTCTTCCCAGGGTTCTCCAGTATTGTGAACGTTTGAGCTTCTTTTTTTTACCCGAATACAGCCGGTTCCTTCAATTCCTATTTTGTGTTTTTACCACTTTACTAAAACCAGCTGTATGTACTTTTAAGTTACCTGAAATATAAATTGGCGACAACGGCCATGGCCGTGGCAGTGGTCTGCCGCGTTGTTCATCGCCGGTGAAAGAGACGGCGACAAATTGGGGATTTTGGACTTTGCTCGATTTAAGAGAGACAGTCGAGGCGATGGCGACGACGACCATCCGAATTTCTAGTGATATTACCGGCGGCAGGAGTGAGATATGTAGAGGGGGTGGAAGAAGGTTTTGTGTGTCTCTCTTCTTTTGCTGAATTTTGCAGAGAAAGGTCGAGTGAAAGAGATGAGTAAGAAGTTTCTTAATAAATTAAAGCCGACATTTATATGAATTCAGTTATGTTGAATCATGTATTATTTAAGTGATGACTTAATTATGATTTAATCAGGCTTAAATTGGTGATAGTTAACATAAAAGCAGTATTACTTACTTGACTTAAATGTAAATTATAAACAAAGTTACGTAATAATAATAACAATAATAATAATAATAACAATAATAATAATAATAATAATAATAATAATAATAATAATAATAATAATAATAATAATAATCCATCCGCCCCACTATAAATAAGTCTCTTTCTATTTTGGGTGTCACACCATAAGTGAGATTCTTTCATTTTTATGTAAAAATTTTACTTTTTAAACACATTTTCATTTTTCCACTTACACACAAAATACACGTTTTTTAATTCTCGTGTCCAAAAAAATGATCTCATTTATACTGAGATGGAGGAAGTAATTATGTACTATAAATATAAATTATTAATTAAATGATTAATAGCATGAAAGGAATTTGCATTAAACAACTTACAAATAAAAAGTAGTATTAATGATGAAATTGTCTTTCATAAATGAATCTCAATTTGATGAAATTGTTTCACAAATTCAAATTGGGGATTTCACTATTAAGTCTCAAATATCATTTGCATATCATGTTATGCACGAGAAACGTTTTTATATTTTTATATTTATATTCAATTGATATCAACTCAATTATCATATTTATAAATATAATTGATATCAAATCAATTATTATAATTGATTGTATTGAAATACCTCTTGTAACTTAAAAAAAAAAATGAAAGTAAGATAACATGAAATCGAATTGAGGATAATGAAATTGAAGTAACATTACATGAAATCTAATTAGGTATTATTAAATCAAAGTAAGCTTAGTGGAAATCGAATTGGAGATTATGAAACCGAAGCTTGATTAGAAGAAATCGCATTGGGGATTATCAAATTGAAGTAAAAATAGTGGAAATTGAATTGAGGATTCTCAAATCGAAGTATGATTAGTAGGAAATCGATTGTGGGATTCTCAAATTCATGTATGATAATTGATAAGCAAAAAATCATTTGGGGATTATGAAACTGAAGTACAATTAGTGGAAAATCATTTGAGGATTCTCAAATTGAAGTATGATTAGTGAAAAATCATTTTGGGATTGTGAAATTGAAGTATGATTAGTGGGTAATCATTTGGGGATTATGAAAAATGATGTATGGTTAGTGGAAAATTATTTAGAGATTCTCAAATTCAAGTATGATTAGTGGAAAATCAATTAGGGATTCCCAAATTGAAGTATGATAGGTGGGAAATCATTTGGAGATTATAAAATTGAAGTATGATTAGTGAAAAGTCGTTTGGGGATTAAGAAAATGAAGTATGATTAGTGGGGAATCGATTGGAGATTCTCAAATTCAAGTATGATTAGTAGGAAATCATTTGGGTATTATGAAATTGAAGTATGATTAGCGGGAAATCATATGGGTATTCTCAAATTGAAGTAAGATTAGTGAAACATTATTTGAGGATTCTCGAATTGAGATAAGATTAGTGAAATAAATCGATTGGGATTATGAAATTGAAGTTAGATTAGTGAATACCCATATGATTTCCCACTAATCATACTTCAATTTTCTTAATCCCCAAACGATTTTCCACTAATCATACTTCAATTTCATAATCTCCAAATGATTTCCCACCTATCATACTTCAATTTGGGAATCCCTAATTGATTTTCCACTAATCGTATTTGAATTTGAGAATCCCCAAATAATTTTCCACTAACCATACATCATTTTTCATAATCCCCAAATGATTACCCACTAATCATACTTCAATTTCACAATCCCAAAATAATTTTTCACTAATCATACTTCAATTTGAGAATCCTCAAAATCTACTGTTAGATATTTTCAAAACGCCATTGATGCCCCGAAGGAGTGAACGTCAAAGATCTCCACAATTAGGTTGTTCTTAGTTTCGGTGATCTGGTCGTATGTTGTGCTTGCATTAATTGCGTTTTTTTGTTAGTGGTAACCCAGCCGCGGCTAAAGTTGCAAAAATAAGAGCTTGAATACCGTAATTGGATATTCAAGTGGAAATTTGCCAATACCTCCGGGTAAATTGAGAATACCGTCGAATTAAATTGAGAATACATCCGGGTAAATTGAAAATATCGTCGGGTAAATTGACAATACCTCCGGGTAATTTGAGAATACCGCCGGGAAAATTGAGAATACCGCCGGAAAAATTGAGAATACCGCCGGGTAAATTGAGAATACCGCTGGAAAAATTGAGAATACTGAGAATACCGCCGGAAAAATTGAGAATACCGCCGGGTAAATTGAGAATACCGCCCGGTAAATTGAGAATACCGCCGAAAAAATTGAGAATACCGCCGGATAAATTGAGAATACCACCGGAAAAATTGAGAATACCGCCGGAAAAATTGATAATACCGTCGGAAAAATTGAGAATACCGCCGGATAATGTATACATTGTCAAATTTAGATTATCAATAGTTAAAATACCAATTAATTTTATTAATTAACAATGAATATAATAAATTCATCACAAGATGTAATAAAATTTAAAATTTATTTAATTTGATATATAATATACAAAAAAGAAAAATTAAATGAGCAAGATGTAATAATTTAAAATTTTAACATATTAAAAGTTTATATTTTAATAAGTGATAATTTTTCCTTAAATTGTTACCTATAAAAACGAAGTAAATTTTTAAGTGGTAATTATGATTGGACACAGATTTTAAGGTCTTTCTAAATAGCTTTTATTCATGTTTTTATTTACTACAATCTTCTGATTATTTTGTGTTATAATTATTTAACTCAATTGCTCAAACGAATCAAACAACTATACGGGACATACACGATAGGGGACACAATATCTTACACAGTTTACTATACAGTAAAATGACATAACCGTGTAAGTAAATGTGTAGATGTCACCTAATTGTATAGTCAACTGTGTAACTAAGAACACCAACTTTAGAGTTTTTTATTAAAAAGAATTTTCGATAAAAAATCAACACACACCTTAGATCATGTTAATCAATATGTTGGAAGTTATAATTTACCACTTAATTATATTTCATTTTCTAACAAATTGGTAATTAATAATTATTTGAAGTTGTAAGTATTTGAAAGAGTTAATCTTGCTTCAATAAATATCTTCAATATATTAGTGGAGATATAGGTAATAGTATAATTATTAATAATTGATGCACAATTCATACTTGTAATTGTTTATCATAATCATCAACTTTAATGATGTATACTTATAATTATTTTAGGCTATCCATCCACGTCAATTGCTCAAACGAATCAAACAGCTATACGGAACATACACGGTAGGGGACACAATATCTTACACAGTTTACTACACAGTAGAATGACATAACAGTGTAACTAACTGTGTAGATGTCACCTAACCGTGTAGTCAATTGTGTAACTAAGTAGAATTATTAGTTGAACTTCAATTGGAGATTCTCAATTTGAACTTGATTAGTGGAGAATCCAATAGAGAATCTCAAATTTGAACTTGATTAGTGGAGAATCCAATAGAGAATATCAAATTTGAACTTGATTAGCGGAGAATCTAGTTGAGAATCTCAAATTTGAACTTGATTAGTGGATAATCTAGTTGAGAATCTCAAATATGAACTTGATTAGTGGAGAATCCAATAGAGAATCACAAATTTGAACTTGATTAATGGAGAATCCAATAGAGAATCACAAATTTGAACTTGATTCGTGGAGAATCTAATAGAGAATCTCAAATTTGAACTTGATTAGTGAAGGATCCAATAGAGAATCACAAATTTGAACTTGATTAGTGGAGAATCCAATAGAGAATCTCAAATTCAAGTATGATTAGTGAGAAATCAATTGAGAATTCTCAAATTCAAGTATGATTAGTGGAAAATCGATGTGGGATTCTAAAATTCAAGTATGATTAGTGAAAAAGTCATTTGGAATTCTCAAATTCAAGTATGATTAGTGGAAAATCGATTGGGGATTCTCAAATTCAAGTATGATTAGTGAAAAATCATTTGGGGATTCTCAAATTCAAGTTTGATTAGTGAAACATTCATTTGGAATTCTCAAATTCAAGTATGATTAGTGGAAAATTCATTTGGAATTCTCAAATTCAAGTATGATTAGTGGAAAATCGATTGGAGATTCTCAAATTCAAGTATGATTAGTGGAAATTCCATTGGAGATTCTCAAATTCAAGTATGGTTAGTGAAAACATCATTTGGAATTCTCAAATTCAAATATGATTAGTGAAAATCGATTGAGGATTCTGAAATTCAAGTATGATTAGTGAAAAATGGATTGAGAATTCTCAAATTCAAGTATGATTAGTGAGAAATCAATTGGGGATTCTCAAATTCAAGTATGATTAGTGAAAATCGATTGAGGATTCTGAAATTCAAGTATGATTATTGAAAACTCGATTGAGGATTCTCAAATTCAAGTATGATTAGTGGGAAATCAATTGGGGATTCTCAAATTCAAGTATGATTACTTGATTAGTAAAAAATCAATTGGAATTCTCAAATTCAAGTATGATTAGTGAAAAAATCATTTGAAATTCTAAAATTCAAGTATGATTAGTGAAAAATCGATTGAGAATTTTGAAATTCAAGCATGATTAGTGAAAAATCAATTGGGGATTCTTTAGAACATGCTAGAACGTGCTATAATTCACATATATTCCTTATTACATAGCTTTAAATTATAAAGTATGCTACAACATGCTAAGAATTTACGTGTATTATTGATCTCCAATTAAATGATATAATACTCAAATTTATATAAAACATAGCTCGAACAACATAATAAAAATAATAATTGAGCAAATTGAGATTTAATCTCATCAAATTGATTCTCATTAGTGTCATTAGTGAAATTTCACATTCGAATTAATCTAACTAATCTAATCAGTTCCGTATAACATAGCTTGAGCATGCTATTTTGAATATTTTATTTGATGCTATGATGTTTATTGTTCATTTAATTTTTTTCTTGAAGAAATAGAGCATGTTTTAAATTTAAATTAAGGTGTTGGGCGTTCTTTGTCGTAATGTGTGATACTATTCTCAATATTATATCTATTCATAGTCTCAAAAAATATTATATATATTCATATAATTTTTTAAATTTATTTTCAATCTCACTAATAACTTATAATTATTTTTGCATTTACAATAAAGTTTTATATAATAATCAAATAATAATAAATATTTTTATTCGTGTGTCATGCAATGTGGCCAGTTATACTTTAAATCTCACTAAGTATGTTTAAGTTTTATTATACCTATCTCTAACTATAAATATATTTAATTATTTAATCAGTTTTTTTGTAATTTAATTCGGAGTACATCCATAGCATTTCTTTGTCATTGAAAATTGTACGTGAAATTCCAAAAGTAAAAACAGCTGTGGGTCCCATTTGAAGAAAGTGGTATAATGAAAACAGAAATTGAAGGAACCGGCAGTATTCTTAAAACCGGTCGGTTTATATTACTTTTCAAAAAATTTAATGGTTTGGTCAAGCAGAACACGTGTAATCATCTTATGATGGGAGTGTAAAAAACTGGGTGTAGGATAGACTTTACCGTGGATGGCCGCCTCGGTCACGGAAATTTGTGACTTTGTGATTTATTTTATTTTTTCATCTATTTTTTGTCTTATGCGCGTGACACTCCCCCAAAGTCACGTTGGGAGTAGTCTTATAAATTGGGAATGCATTATCATCAAGCTTTGTATGATCAACATGATTTTTTGGGTATCTTTTTAAACACTTTGAATTCACAATGCAAGGTGATTTTTTTTCCAGCAATATTTCCTACTTTTCAAATTGTTTAGATTTTTGTATTTTTCTGACCTAAGGCGTCGCCTGGATGTAACAAATCAATTGTAACATTTGCATTTTCATCATGGTGTACCTGTCACACCCCAATTCTTGAAAAAATAACTACAATTGAGGTGCGACTAAATCTTTGAAATAAACATGGAAAAATCATTGTGGAATCCGAATAAGTGGATATAAAATCGGGCAACGTCTCTTTGAATGAAGAAAGACAGAGGTGAGGGGTTAATGTCTAAGGCTAAAGGTCTTGGATTCGAGTCCCCTGTAGCGCGGCCTTTTAATTTCTGTATTTAATATTGTAAATTTATCAAAAAAAGAAAGACAGATACAAAATGATATTAATCAATCAACAATGTAGCTAAGCTTCAGGATCACAAGTTCGGTTTCATGCTTTTGATAACCAATATTTATTAATCTGCTGAAATGAAAATTTTATTGAAAAGAAAGAAAGAAAATTTGTTACAAAACCGGTGTAACTAAAAGCAGTACAGCAAGGGACCAATGTAAGGCGCAACACGACCTAACGAAAAACCAAAAAACAAAACCACAGTTCAGGGGGACGGGAAATTCGCCGCCACAGATTACGGCCAAACCAAAACCCATCGGCGACTCGTCCCCCTAAGCCGGAAGAAACACAGCTCAAGCACAAAAGAGCCAACAACAAAACCCGAGGGGGCTGCACTGGCCATCCAGAGAAATCTGCAGTGGCCGGACCAAGCCGAGCGTGCAGCACAGGATGCCCACCGAACGCATCATGAATCTTCCCTGCACTGGTCACCTCCGGAACCACTGGAGACGTCGCATCAGCGCAAACGGGAAAAAGCGCATATCTGCCAAAAACCAAGAACCAACGGAAGAGGAAACCGAAACAGCAAAAAAGAGCAAACAAACACAGAAAAGGAAAAAGAGGGGACAACACCACAAAACGAGCCCCAGCCCATGGAGGGAAGACCCAACCAAACAAGACAAACTGGCCACCAAACAAACTTCAGAACAGGTTGAACTCCAGAGGGGCACAACCTCAAAACAAGCACCAACCAAACCCAGGAGCAAAAGATCCAACCATCACAGATGAAGGGAAGAACAAAAACAAGGGACATCACAGCGAGAAGACCAAACAAGACGATCAGACCCAGTTCTCCGCTAGCAGTGAATCTCCTAAAGCAATTACTTTTATAATCAATTCTCAAACTTATTAATCATATGCTCAAAACGTGCTTTTCAAGGTCAAGATCACGGGATGAAACCATTGGTGGTAACCCAAGTTTTCCCGCGTGATTTCCCATGCTCATAATGAGGGATCCATCAGAGGAGCAAAGACCAGCAGCAAACTCCAATACCAACCAGAGAAGATAATAAGCTTATCGCAGTGAAGACACTCCTGCTAGCATCAACCGGACAAATCACGACAAGCAAGGACCGCCAAGTGTGACTACCCAAACTTTGGAAACCTTCCCAACACCCGGACAGCAGGACCAAAAGAACCAGATTAACAACCCAAACAAACACAAACCAGTGCCCCAAGGAGACCAAGCTGGACCAAAGAAGTAAGAGAGGCAAGAAAGTGCGAAAGGGAGAAGTCATCACACCAGACAGGCAGAATCACTAACAAACAAACGAAACAAACAAAACGCAAGCAAGAAAAGAGGAGAGGAACACCCAAGAAAGAAGAACACCTCAATTGACAACCCGAATGTAGGGAAGTTGCCGCCTGTCATCCTTCACCAACTGTAGGATATCCGGGATCGTAAAATTCCAATAGCCTTCCTCCGCTACAGAAGAAGCCAAACAGTCCGCAACCCGGTTCCCTTCCCTGTAGATGTGAGTGATAATAAAATGAAAACCAGCAAGGGAAGAGAGAACCTTACGCCACCGGCTGAAGAACCTCCAAGGAACCGTGTCTGACCGAGAACTGAAAAGATCCACCAAATAAGCGCAGTCAGTCTCGATCCAAACGTGTCTCCAACCATGATTGACAGATTGCTCCAAAGCAATGATGAGGGCAAGCAGCTCTGCCTCAAAAGCCCAACCACGTCCAGCAGAGAAATGAAAACAACCCAGAACGCTAGAAGAATCTCTGATAACTCCACCAGCGTGAATCAGAGGAGGGGATCCATGAACCGAGCCATCAATATTGATTTTGCGCCAAGGAGTCGGAGGCGGAATCCAGAAAACATAAACAAAAGAGGTCGGGCGACGAGGTCTGCTTGGCACCCCAAGACCATGAAGAATCAGTAAGTCCTCAACAGAGTTAGCCATCTCACCAGTACATAATTGGGAAGTTTCCAAAATAAAAGATTTGATCTGGATCGAAAGTGCCCTCTCAGAGACCGAAGCCGCATCAAATACAACTCTGTTACGAATATTCCAGATGCTCCAAATCGTGGACATAACACCCATTCGCCAAAGATTTACAACCTGCTTGCTAGTCTGCACCTTCATTGCCCAGAGAAGCAGACTCCCAATGTCGTGAATCAACGGACTATCCACCCTGAACCAGCCGAAAAGGGAGCGCCAAATTTGTCGAGCAAAAGTACAGTCCCAAAAAAGATGATCAATATCCTCATTCGCATTCCGGCAGAGAGGGCACCAGCCCGGACCAACCAGCCCCGAACGACGAAGAGAGCTAGCAGTCGCAAGACGCCCCAGAATCACCCGCCAAGTGACAATGGAACGCCGCATTGGGATAAACGGAGCCCAGATCCACTTACCCCAATCAACGGTCGGAAAGCAGGGACGAATATGATCCGAAGCAAGCGACGCGGAGACCTCACCAAAATGAGAATGGGTCCAAGCTCTTCGATCCTCTCCCTCGCTAATAGGAACCGAGACAATATCAAAGGCAATATCCGGAAAGATCTGCAAAAAATTCAAAGTAAAGTGCCAGGTATAATCAAAGTAGTAATCCGAGATCGGCTGCAAAAGAGCATGATGAAAAGTATCCGGAATGCCGATTCTATCAACCAGACGATACCCTAACCAGTTATCAGTCCAAAAAAGAATAGTAGAACCAGAACCAATAGAACAATGAGTGTCGCTGACGAGAGTCTGGATAGCAGCTCGGGTGCCCAACCAAATCGTAGAAGAGAACCAAGGGGACCGAGGTCTTAGGCACGCATCCAGATAGCGTTGGCGAAACAACTGAAAACCCATCGAGTCCGCAGTAATCAGCAACCAGCCTAACCTCAACATGAAACTCTGGCTGATGTGTGTAAAGGATTTCACATTAAGCCCACCCTGAGTCTTGGGGGCGCAAACTCGATTCCAAGCCACAGATGACTTAGGCCTAGAAGTAGTGCAGCCAGTCCAAATAAACGACCGACAAGCTCTATCCAAATCATGAAGAAGCTTAGTTGGCCAACGATATATCAGCATACTGTGAACAGCCGCGCTCTGAATGACTGAAGTGACGAGGCAAAGACGGCCCGCCATAGATAACAACCAATATTTATTAATCATAATCTTGAAGTCAAGAGTCTAAACTCATCAAGAGACATCATTAAGAACATAACATAAATTCTAAAACGACCAAAAATGAAAATTCATTTTTAATGTTTCCATAGGATATAATTATCCCCAAATTAAAACTGAATTAGGCATCGAAATTACCAGTGTGGCGCGACCGTCCGACGAGTATAACAACCCTAGCCTTATACAATCACGCGACGATGTCTTCTTAAAAATTATTCTACTATTCTATAAGTTTATTGATAAATAAATATAATTAGTAAATTTAATTAATATATAATTAAATATGAATTAATTATATTTTAAATACACACTGGTTAGAATCCGAATATGAAAGCCAATAAAATATTCAGCTTTATATTTAACCAATTAATTATTTTTAAATAATAATAAATGTAAATATATAAATAATTTCCAAACTTTCAATCTTTTCTTAACTTTCTATATTTTCCATGAAAACTCTCAAAATTCTCCTATTTCACTTTAAATTCCTACATGCATTTGTTTAAGAATGGTTAACGGACTCGTTGGCTGGTTTTATGTCAGCCTAAATCTCGTGGTGGTTTGGGGTTCAGGCAGCTCATCCCTTTTAATCAAGCTCTTCTTGCTAAACAGGTGTGGCGACTTATTAAACACCCTAACACTCTTTTGGCTCGTGTTTTGAAACACAGATACTTCCGCGAGACTGATATTATGCAGGCTCATATTTCTTCCAATTGTTCTTTTACGTGGCGGTCCATTTGTTGGGGTCGAGAGTTACTTCAACGTGGGATTCGGTGGAAACTGGGCAATGGCAAAACCATCTCAGCTGTTGGGGATAAGTGGATTCCAGGAAGGGGAGCCTGGTACTCGGATTCTGAGTCGAGTTCAAGAAATTGTGGGGTGGTTGCGGATTTCATATCTCCGGAAAAAGTGTGGGAAAGAGATAAACTTCAGTTGACCTTTCCACCTTTCATTGTGCAGGACATATGTTCGATTGAAATCCCCAAAGAAGAAAAAGATGACCTTAGGTTCTGGGAGTTCGATGAGAAAGGCAGATATGGAGTCAAGACCGGTTACTTATGTGCTACAGAGTTCTACAGACCACATCACGCGTCCCCTTCTTCATTGGCGATTTCTAGTTCTTGGTGGAAAAAAGTGTGGGCCTTAAACATTCCACCCAAGGTTACTCACTTTGCTTGGCGAGCTCTTAAGGATTTTATTGCTATGAACCAAAATTTGGCAGCCCATCATGTCCCAACGTCTCCTATTTGTTTCTGGTGTAACAGAGATTTTGGAACCACTACCCATGGATTGATCTGGTGCGACTCGGTCAGGGGAGCTTGGAAGATGACAGAGTTTTGGACCCCCATCTGCCGCCTGAAATCTTTAAGTTTGGCTGACCTTTCCTGCGTTGTGAAGGATCATTTTGGAGTTGAGGGTTTGGAGCGGTGGTTCTTCTCTCTTTGGTTGGTGTGGAAATTCTTGTGCGACGTGAAACATGGTAATCGCTCGGCAGCTGATACTCTTGATTTGCTAGGCGGGACTCGAATGTTATCTTCCTACCAGAAAGCTCGTCACCAGGTGGTTATTGAGCAACAACTTCTCCCTAAGGAAGGCTCGAAAAACTGGTACCCTCCCCCGATTGGCATTTTGCGAGTTGACGTCGATGTGGCCTATCAGAATAATGGTCGTCGTATTGGTGTGGGCTTCCTGATTCGAGATTCTGAGGGTCAGGTGGTGGCGGCTGGGTGCCAAACCATTGGTTATTCTCCTACTGTTTTGATTGGTGAGTTACACGCTCTTCTGATTGCTGTGGGTTTCTGTTTGGAGAATGAGTGTGGGCCGGTGGTTGTTTTTTCGGATTCTCTCCTTGCTATCCATGTTCTCAACGACTCTCACCATGGGTCGGAGTCTTTGTGTGATGATCTTTGGGAAGCCTTCGCTCATGCTCGCCAGTTCGCCGTGGTTGATTTCTTTCACATGCGCCGTGAAGCTAACCGAGCAGCTCATGAGCTTGCTCAAATTTCCTTTTCTTTTTCTGATGTCATGATCTGGAAGGCCGACTATCCTAGTTGGCTTCGAGATATTGTTATTTCCGATTGTTCTTAATGATATTTCGTCGTTTTCCTCTCAAAAAAAAAAAGAATGGTTAACGGACTGACACAAATCGAATGGGCCCAAATATATATGTTCGACACTTCGTAAAGGGTAATTTTAAACATAGCCCGCATTTTTCTCTATATAGCCTCCAATTTAAAATAATAATAAAAATATTATTAAAAATAACTGTCTTTTGCAGGCCATGCTTCTCTTATCTTTTTATTCTCTCAATATCATTACCAACTCGCCACACTAATAATCAAACCTTTCATATGCGACCTCTATCATTTTTTTGCCCCGATAATGATAATTAAAAGCTTCATATTTAAGCAAGAACATATCCATAATTATCAATTTAAGTACATGACGGAGGAACAAAAAATGATAGTTGTCTCGAACAATTGACGAGCATTTGATCGAAAAAATCTACAATTTGTGCATAAACAAATTGATGTATTGAATGGAAATACATAATTTGAAAACGAAAATCACAAAATTGGTTGTCGTAATTCAAAAGGCTTTTAGGAAAATCACTACACTTCCTTCATCTCTGCTGCTGAAAACGAAAATCACAAAATCCTAGAGGTACTCTTCATCACTACACTTCCTTCATCTCTGCTGCCAAAAAGAAGAAAGGTAGAAGATTGCTAAATGCGTTATGGGTGGGAACGGTTTGGACGCTTTGGGAAAAAAGAAACGAGAGTCGTTTTCAAGGAAAGATTTGGGATATTGAGAGACTTGTTTTACAGATCAAGGGTAGACTTTGGAGTTGGAATGAGGTTTATAAAGTTTTGGAGTTGAGAATCCCTTTCACCATGTGGTGCTCAAAGGGTTTCAATCTTTCATTCTTGTTTTGATTGGCATCTCTTGTGCCTTGCTTTTCATCTCAATAAAAATTTAATTTTACTGATCAAAAAAAAAAAAAATTCAAAAGGCTTTTAGGTGTATAAATTAAATGAAGAAAAAATTGATGCTGAAATTCCCTTTGAAAATTTCCAACTCATGGAAGAATCTTTCATATGAGTTTTCACGTAAACCAATTTCTTGATTTACTTTATTGAAGAATTAATACTTTGAAATTCACAAAACAACGACAGAACTTCTTTGAATTGATACTTTGATTATTGGAGAATTAATCACCGCAAATAGTTGATCAATTCTATAAGGAATTGTGGTGACTGTAGAAAGAGGGATTGAGAGGTGTGGTCAGTGCCGCTGCCAAAGCTGGTCGCGATGTAGTGACTGAAATTGTAGAAGGGGGCTACACACTATAAACTTTAAGTTCATGCAAACGGTTCATGAATTTGACTCTACAAGAGTATAATAGTACATTCAATAATATTTATTATTTTAATGTAGGAGGTTGTATGGAGAGAATTGGGGGCCATGAATAAAATCACCCTTCATTAAAAAAATAAAGAAATTGAAAGTAATATTTCCTCCCTCAGTCACTACAACGGAGATGGAGATGGCCATGGCGATGGTGGAGAAACCCTCAATCGAGAAACTTTGAATCGTTCGATTTCGCAGGCAAGTTATTTCCATATCCCGACACAATTGATTCTTCTCGTGTATTATCGAATTTTCTCCACTATGATTGCAATGGCACTCAGGAATCTTTCCTGTTTATGTTTGAGCCCTAATTCATTTATCTGCAACCCCAATGTTCTCTCAATCCACTTTTTTTCGACTGCGAGAGCCAAAAGACTAATAATCCCTTCCCCTGAAATTTACGATATGCTGCTCCATAAACACCAATTTTCTCCTGAATTGGCTGCACTTGCTTCATCGCGCTTACCTAAATTTAGAAGCCCCAAAAGAGCTGATTCAGTACTCTCATTCCTCAAAGAGAATAGCTTTACGACTACTCAGCTGCAGAAACTCGTCATATATAATCCTCGGATTCTAGGATTTACTATTAAAAGTTTGGAATCCAGATTCAAGGTATTCCAAGACTTGGGGCTTTCTTCCGAGGAGATTGCCAAGATAATTTCCAGTTATCAAGTGATTTTGCATTCATGTATGGCCAGCAAGATCATTCCTTCCTTATCGATGCTAAAGGCCTTGCTGGGATCCAATGAGGAGGTGGCCAGACTTTTGAAAAAATGTGCGTGGTTTTTGAGGTCCGATTTGGAGAAAACCTTAATGCCAAATGTGGAAATCTTGAAGAGTTGTAGTATACCAATGGAGCGTATCCTTCAATTCCTCTACACTCGGCCGAGATGTTTCTTAGTCAGGCCGGATATTATGAGGAAATCTGTAGACAGGGCCGTGGAATATGGGATCTCTCGGACTTCGACTGGTTTTATCCACGCTCTCGGAGTTTTCTCTTCTACGAGTGAAGGGATGTGGGATGTCAAGTTGGAAACTCTCCGTAATTTGGGATTTTCTGATGTTGACATATTCACAATGTTTAGGAAGCAACCTAATGTGTATTCAGCATCTGCAAAGACAATGAAGAATAAAATAGAATTTTTGCTTACTACAAAGAAGTACAATATATCCAATATTGTCACTTATCCAGTGGCACTTATGTGCAGCATTGAGAAGAGGCTTGAGCTTCGGATGCAAATTCTAAGACTTCTGGAAAGTAGGAATCTCATTGAAAAGTGGCCTACTCTTTCAACACTTTCTATATCTACAGACGATAAATTTTTTGATGGCTTTGTTAGGCCTTATTGTGACGAGATTGGCCAAGAATATATCGCAAAAATATGTCAAGCGCAAAGGTAAATGGAGCTTTAAGTGGATGCTCAAGAAACTTGTATAAAGTTCTAATGCTTAGGTAAATTAATTTCTTAGATTTTGAACTTGTATGAATCTCGTGCTTAATGTTTGCATCCATCCTGTTTATCTAAGTAATCTTGTATATTTAAGCTTGTATTGCCCCATATTTTCTATGATTATGAATTTTGTCGCAATGTTCCTCTGTTACCTAGAGTCCTAATGTTCTGTGTAATCTGTTCTGGGCTTTTGTTGATATCTTTATTTTTAGAGGAATGATTTACATTGAGATTACATTCTACCTTCTTTATAATATTGATTGATTGTTCGTGGGATTTATTAACTAAATTGCTCATTTACATTTTAAGAGAACCGTTTGGCAACTTATTCAAATGTTTGATAACTTATTCAAAATTGTAATCATTAAATTGAGAATGAACATACCATCAATGTTATGAATAATTTTACGCTAAATATTATTTTAAATCTCAAATTATTTTAATACGATTATATGTTTAGTGATTGAAAGTATTAATTTAAATTTTGTTTCAGTTATATCTTATATTTTATTTTTCAACTCCAAAAAATTGATGTTACTCATTGAATTGCCACAATAAATTATTAAAAGGTTATTAACGCCTAAATAAACAACTTTGGATCTATTTTAGTTTTTTTTTCACGAATGTTGAAAATTATTCAAAAAATACACGAACTTTGGCTCATTTTTTTTTCATGAACTTTGAAAACTGTAAAAAAAAAACTAGATAAATTTAAACATTATTATAATTTTTCCATAATTTAATATCAGTCAAAATTGAATCTAAAATAACGTCGACGTGACACAACTCTAATTAAAATGACGTTGCTTTACTCCGTGGATGTAGGTCACAAGCTAGGTCCTTCATTTAATAAGAGAGAAGAAGGAGAAGTGAGTGATATGATTTTTTTTTTTTTTAAATGCATTTCGTAATCATGGAGATGTACTTCACAACTAGGTTCTTCATTTGATAAGATAGATGAAGGACAAGTGGGTGACATGAATATATTTTTATAATTTTTAAAATATATTTCGTAACTACTTCATGGATATACGTCACAAGTTAGGTTATTCATTTCAATCAAAACGACGTATTTTGATTAGAGTTATGTCACATTGACGCCATGTCAGATTCAATTTTAACTTAAATTTAAATTATAGAAAATTATAATAATGTATAAGTTTGTATATTTTTATGAGAAAAAATAAAATAAATCAAAGTTCGTAAATTTTTTGACAATTTTTAAAATTATGGGAAAAATCAAATGAGCCCAAAGTTCATATATTTAGGCGCCAATAACCCTGTTTAAAAAGATATGATGTCATGCCATTAAAAAGATAAGCATTCCCCACGTATAAGGGTTTGGTATGAGACAATGTGTGATATATTTAATTGGATGTCTTTTACTATATGTCATATTAATATCATATTTGGTTGAATGCATTAAAATATCAGTAAAATATAATATGTTGTTTGGTATGAGGTGGTATACATAATCCTTCAAACTAGTATAATATTTTTGAGCTTAATTTATTTGGTGTTTTGTTTTGGGTTTGACTGTCCCTGATTTTTGGTATTTGAGGTCGAGGTTTTTGTTCTGTTTTGTCAGCCAAACCCGAGGCTATCTAAGGGAGATGGTTAGGCCGGAGTTCTCAAGATGGTCTCTTTCCCTTTCACGGCATGTTTCTATTGCGTTTTTTTGCTTTTCGTTTAGACGAGCACTCTTTTTCCTTTTCAAGATTTTTCCATCACGGGTTTCCCTTGAAGAGGTTTTAATAAGGCTCGGCCCTTAGTCTGCTTTTCTGTGCTTTCAAAAAAGTTTATCACTAATTTCTTAGCAACAAATACCGCAACTAACACGGTGCAATTGTAGCAAATAATCAGTAACCGAGTATCGTATCCACAGGGACT
This sequence comes from Salvia miltiorrhiza, assembly GCF_028751815.1. Lineage (NCBI taxonomy): Eukaryota > Viridiplantae > Streptophyta > Magnoliopsida > Lamiales > Lamiaceae > Salvia > Salvia miltiorrhiza. Next base: position 15,359,889 of record NC_080388.1, read on the forward strand.
GACACAACAAAATAACTTTAGCTATCCCCTAAACAGACTATAACAGTAGACAGACAAACGATTATGAAGAAGGTTTAATTAAAACTAAACTTAAAAAGCAACAAATAAAATCACTTAGAAAAATCAAATAATAAAGACAGCTGATCCTAGGGTAGTAACTTCATTAACTAAATCCACATAATAAATCTATTAATCCTATTAACCAATTTTAATCCAGTTATGATGAAAGATCACTTAATTAATCAATCACTCTCGCTAGAGCAGCAACGATCGTAGATTAGTAAATTCTCTATCTCCGCTAGGTCTCAAGAAAATCTACTAACTTCCAATAGCTCATAAGAATACCTCCCTATAATCCACCTATCTCCGCTAGTTCTCAAGGTTAAGATCATATCATACATTTCTGAATCCGCTAAACAGTTATCTCCGCTAGGTCTCAAACCGAATAGCTACACATGCAAATTATTGACCAGATAATCAACAAGAAATTAAGGACCAGGAATTATGAATCATAAACTGGAAGGTAAATAGGTATTAACAAATAAATCACATAAATTCTATCAACTATTTACAAACCCTAGAATCAGCTAAAGGAAACTAGCCAGACATAATAAAAGAAAGCATAAACTTAATTAAGAAGAAAGCAATTGGAAGAACTAAATTATATAAAAACTGAATAAGAACGATTGTAGCAGCTTGAATCTTCAATCTTGATCCAAGCAGTAAAAACTGGAAAGCAATAAATTCTAAAGCTATGAAATTGAAAAATAAAAGTTGGGGACTGAAAAACTAAAACTGGGAACCCTGAATAGGTCAAAAGAAGACCTATATATAGGCACAGGGGATAAATACAGTACGGAGCTCGAAAATACTGATAAAATCCGAAAATCCCGCAAAATCCCGAAAATTCGGAAATTCCCGTCGGGTACTATTCACTGCTGCGCGCGACTTTCTTGTTTCAGCCATATCTTCCTCGTCCGAACTTGGATTTACAAACCGTTTGCGCTCACGAACTCGTATCGAGACGAACTACAACTTTCATTAAGACCAACAATCCAAATTCGAACTCCATATTTCTGTAAAAATCATCAAAGTTCAAGCAAGTAACATATTTCACATGATAAAGCAATTTAAGCACAAAACAATCATCAAACACTCAATTTCCTATAAAATTAACATCATATGAACAATAAAAACCATGGAAACATGAGTGTTATCAATAGCTTTATTTAATAATATATATATATATATATATATATATATATATATATATAGGGTGCGGTTATAATGAGAACCACACTTATCGTAAGAACGTAAGAACCATTAAAATCAATGCATCTGCTATATAAATTAATGCATTCACTATTAAATTTAATGCATCCGAATATAATAAAAATTTTGCTTCCTTCAGGATTCGAACCCAGGATCTGCATTCATCCACCAAGATGATGCATCCACAGTAGATCTTGATGATCGAATGGTTTAAAATTGTTCTCCGTTATAATTTTATTTAGTGGTTCTTATTTGAACCTCTCCCTATATATATATAGGGTTGGTTCCTGCAGTACCGTGTCCTTTGGTAGTACATGATACCCAATTTAGACCACACATTTTGTACATAGCGCATCGAGATTGTGACACGTAGCAAAGAGCTTCTAAAACCTTCCAATACAAAAAACCGCACAATGGTAAAATTGAAATATAATTTTCAGATATGAAAAAAATTGAAAATATTTTATTTTATATATGTTTTTAGATTTTCTGGGAAAATATATTTTTTATGCATAAAGTTTCACATAAAAAATGCATAATAGTACACACACAAATGCATTAAGTTGTACAAAAAATGCATTGCACTTTTAAGCAAATTTGCTTTAATTGCCCTGACCCACCCCACCCCAAACCCCGGCCATTTTTTTTTTAGATTTTCTAGGAAAATATATTTTTCATGCATTAAGTTTCACACAAAAATGAATAACAGTACACACACAAATGCATTTCATTGTACAAAAAATGCATTGTACAATTTTTTTTGTGCAATGTTATGCAAAAACAATTAAAAAAAATGATTTGGGAGGTGGGGTGGTTGGCGAAAAATACCTGCTTTGTGGAAAGTAAACTATATTTTTTGTACAATTTAATGCATTTTTTGTGTGAAATTATATGCATGTAAAATATATATGTTTTTAGAAAATCTAAAAAAAATCAATTTTTTTCTTCTTCCAGTTTTACCCCAGTACGGAGTTTGCCTTGGAAGCCTCTGCCACGTGACACAATCTTGGTGCGCTACATGGACAAAATTTGTGGTCCAGATTAGGTATTACATACTGCCTAAGACTTGGGTACTACATGATCTAATTCATATATATATAGGTGGGTGCTCAATGGAGTACACTAAATATTCAAAGAACGGAGAACAAATATCAACCGTTGATCTTATCTAATCTAACGGTCAACATTTATTTATACCATGTTCAACGAATTTTTTTGTTGAACATATAGGGGGTCGAACCCCAGAACCCCCAAAAATTAAGTATAATTTGATGAATGTGGGTGTGTTCGTGTTCTTCATTAAACGCAACCACATATATATATATATATATATATATATATGGGAGAGGTATGACAAAAATAACTCTTACATTATAAAATAGAAATAGATTTACACCATTGATCTACCCATAATATAACAGTTGAGATTTAATCTAATAGAAATCGTATGTAAATGTATGAATTTTATTTAGAACATGTATAAATTTTCTGTGTAAATGTTTGATATGCGAAAATTAAAAATTTTGCTACCTATTGTATTTGAATTTAGGAAAATGAATTCATCCAACAAGTGTGTGAATCACCCTTAGATCTTGACGATATTAGTGCTGAAAATGGTTTATATATATATATATATATATATATATATATCTTTAAATACATATTAAAATATAAAATAGGAACCATTTTCAGCACTTATATCATTAGGATCTACGATTGATTCATCACCTTGTTGGATGAATTCATGATCTTGAGTTCGAATCCCATAAGTAAGTAATTTATTTTTCGCAATTCATATCTATATACAACGAATTCATACGCGTTCTATGTAAAATTCATACATTTTTGCTGGTTTGTATTTTTTTATTTTAAGAGTTGCTTTTACCATATGCCCTCCCTATAGATATATATATATATATATATATATATATATATATATATATATATATATATTGTAGGAAAATGAATGAAATATCATTGCCCTTAGATCCTTTCTATAGTCTTAGTCTTTTTCGTTGAACTCAAGTGTTAGAGTTTAAAGTGCTTAGAATAGGTTTCTGCCTTACTGACTGATAGACAAAGACTGCCCAACTGAAGTCATTCCGACTGAAGCATCATGAGACATTCCCTGTCTGAATATTAAATGCAAGTACCAGTCAAAAGCTACTCAAATGATTCATGTCATCGAAGAACTGAAGCAAAGTGAGAGTGCCAACAACCTCTCTACTCTCGACTGAACCAAGGAGTATCAGACACGCAGCATTAAATGCCATGTACGGAGCATTAAATGCAGAGGATTTGACTACCATCCTTGCAAGGACCAAACTTCCTCTTTCCGTGTAAAGCTGCAGAAGTAACAAGCTCCAAGACTACTCCGATTTAAATTCAAGTTGAATGAGCTTGCGAAGATTGCCACCTCTGCCCATGAAGTGAAAACATCTCACGATGGCAGGAATTTCGAAGACCTTCTCTCCAACGGAACTATTCGGAATTCCACCTATAAATAGCGCCGAGGATCAACCGCAAATCTTGACCGATTCAATTACATAGCCAAAGCTCTGTAGAAATTGCTACTCAAGCTCAACCTTCACAAAAGATTAAATCGAAGTAGAGAGTTATCAAAGCTTAAGTCATCAGAACTTCTGATCACCAAAAGTCTCTTAGATTTCTAGGCATATATCTCATAAACATCATAAGCCTAGAATTTGATTACGCGAGAGCCTGTTCTCAAGTAATCCTAGTTGGAAAATAAGTTCAAACCCCTCTTTGTTTAGAGTTAAGCGTTTGAAGTTAGAGCGAGTCAGACCAATGTTCTGACTTAGAGTTCTTAGTGTGTGTTATCGCACTAAGAGGAGAAAGAGTAATCCAACCCAATGTGTTGGTGCTGGAACTGTTGTTTCAGTTTTTCAGGTTTGCTGTGCACCCGTAAGCATTGCAGTCAGGTTGGTTGTGCACTCATAAGCACTAGTGAGTGATTGTCAAACTAATCATCTGGCCGTGGATGTAGGAACGTTGTTTTTCGAATCACGTAAAAATCCCTTGTGTCCTTGTTTTTATATTCAGTATTTGCGCATATCTCTGTTTCTCTAATACTGACTAACTGAAAAGAGTAACTAAGAGATTCTCTGTGAAGAAAATCTTTAAAGGCTATTTTACTAAGTTTAATATTTCGCTGCTAGAGTTATAGGTTTAACTGATCAATCTTTTGATAGTCAGTTGAACGAGTAACTCTACTCTGTTTTACTTACGACTGAAGCTTTACTTGGACGGAAGTTAATTGACCGGCTCAATTAACTGAAGTCACCCACTGAACCTCTGTTTCAGTATCAGTCGCCACCCTTGTCAACTGAAGCATGCATATTCAAAGTAGTCAAACTGTCTTTCAGAATAAAGGTGTTGGTTTTAAGTAACATTGTTTCGAAAATAGCCTATAGGTGTATTCCCCCCCATACACTTGTCCTTTCAACCCTCAGGAGACCCAACATATATTATTATTAAAATGAAGTTTAATATAAAAGAAAAAGAAAAAGAAGCATCCCTTGAAAGCACAAAGAGCAGACTAAGGGCACGAACTCAAAAAGAGATCGTAGACTAACAAAAACACCAAATCAATATTTAAACTCAGGATAATCATCCATTTCTGACCAGCGACTATTGACAATATTATCCATAGCGCGCATACTACCATTTATATATATATATAGGGTTTGGTTCCCGTACTACCATTTAGTTAGTACGTAGTACCCAATCTTGATCACACATTTTGGACATGAGATGCATCAAAATTGTGACACGTGGCAATGAGCTTCCAAGGCAAAATCTGTACAGGGATAAAATCGAAAAACAAAAATCGGATATTAAAAAAATTATTTTTTTAGATTTTCTCAAAACAGACATATTAAAACATGCATATAAATTTATACAAAAATGTATAAAGTTTCACATAAAAATTCATTAAATTATACAAAAATGCATTTCATTTTTAAAAATATGGTATTTTCGCCACTTCCCAAACCTATCCCCCCCCCCCCGCCCCCGTCCCCAAATTTTTTTTCTTATATTTTTTAAAACTTTTTAATTTTTTTTTATGAAAATGCATCACTTTTCACACAAAAATGCATTTCATTTTTACAAATTTTGGTATTTTCGCCACCCCACCCCTCCCCCTCCAAGACAATTAATTTTTAAATTTTTTTAATTACTTTTTTTTACGAAAATGTATAACTTTTTACACAAAAATGCATAAAATTTCGCAGAAAAATGCACTTCATTTTTACAAATTCTAGTATTTTTGCCACCACTCCCCACCCCCACAAACATTTTTTTTTCATTTTTTTAAAAAGAGACCTCGGGGGAGGGTGGGAGGGCCTGGGATTGGGGGTGGGTCAGCGGTTAATTTTTTTTTTAAAATGAAAAAAATTAAAAATATATTGTCTTGGGAAGGGGTGGGGGGTGGTGTGGGGGGTGGCAGGTGGTGTTTGGTGGGGTGACGAAAATACCAGATTTGTAAAAATAAAATGCATTTTTTGTACAATTTAATACATTTTTTGTGTGAAAAGTTATGCATTTTCGTATAAAAAAAAATTAAAAAGTTTTGAAATTTTTTTTTTTTATTTTTTATCTTGGGGGGGGGGGGGGGGTGTGGGGAGGAATGGCGAAAATACTAGATTTGTAAGAATGAAATGAATTTTTCTACAATTTAATGCATTTTTATGTGAAACTTTATACATTTTTGTGTGAAATTATGTGCATGTAAAATATGTAAATTTTTGGGGGGTGGTGTGTGTGGATTAGGGGTGGTGGGGGGGGGGGGGTAGCGAAAATACCAGATTTGTAATAAATGAAATGCATTTTTTGTACAATTTAATGCATTTTTGTGTGAGACTTTATGCATTTTTGTGTGAAATTATATGCATGTAAAACATGTCTGTTTTGAGATCATCTTATTTTTTTTTAATATTCGAAAAATATATTTCGATTATACCCCTATGCAGATTTTGCCTTGGATATTATATAGTGTGGTTTTAGTGAGAGCTACAATTTTTGTAAGAACATGAGAACCATTAAAATTATTTGCTGTAAAAATTAATACATCCATTGCTAAATTTATTGCATATTTTAAAATATAAAATATGAACCATTTTCAGCTAGGGATGTTAATGAATCGAATCGAATCGAATCAAATATCATTGGGTTCGATTAATATTCATAAAAATAATTGCATATTCGAATATTATTCGAATCTTATTTATTATTCGTATTCGATTCGTACACTGATTCTTACTATTCGATTTGACTTCCCACTATTTGATTCGAATAGAATATATTCAATTCACGATTTTAATAAAAAAAATCTAAATAATATTTCAAATAAAACACTTTCATTCGAATTATATTTGGAATCAAAGTCTTTTTAGAACTTTGATTATTATTATTATTATTATTATTATTATTATTATTATTATTATTATTATTATTATTATTATTATTATTATTATTATTATTATTATTATTATTATTATTATTATTATATTGTCGGTTACTTTTAAAAGAAAAAGCATGACGTTTTCCTCTCCAAAAAACCTAACCCTAGCCCTATCCCTAGCCCGCCGCTGATTTTCCGTTTTCCGATCATGTTGCCTGATCTACCGCCTCCCTCGGTGGACAGAGGCGCCCTCAACCTTCCTCCGGTGTCAACCAACTTCCAACGTAACTCGGTTCCTCCTGCTGTGAATCATGACAGAAGCAAATCCGCTGAAGCTTCTGCCTTGGACAACAAGCAAACTTTGATGGCTGCTAACCCTACGACTGCTGGCCCCTCTGGTACAAAGGCTGTCGAGATTTCGGCTCCTGCTGCTTCCTACGCGAATGTGACCGCGCCTCAACGCGCCAAAAAGGCGGACCTCCCGGCACACAAGTTCCAGGCCCTTCGGCCGTTTCGCCAGGGCGAGATGGGTATTCTCAAAGTCCCAAAGGAGATTCAAAATTTTCAAGCATCTAAATACCAGTTCGCTCTCATAGGCAGATTTATGATGAACAAAGGTGAGAAACCTCGTACTACTCGTGAGCTTAAAGCGGAACTCCAGTCTCTCTGGGCGATCAAGAATGCATGGCATTTAATGCCAATGGGAAAGGGGTATTATACTTTGAAATTTCACTCTAAGGAGGATAAAGCGATTGCCAAAGCTCATCTCATTTGGGACCTCTCCGCGGGATCTTTGAGGCTCCGTGACTGGGTTCGGTTTTTCAATCCTTACAAGGAATCATCCTCTTTGGCTCAAGTATGGGTCAGAATCTATTACCTACCTGTGGAATTCTGGCATCCCGAAGTTCTCTCTAGCATAGGTCATTGGCTTGGACAACCGCTGAAAATCGATGGAAACTCTATTGATGATGATGTCGCGCATTTTGCCCGTATTCTGGTGGAAATCGATCCTGCTCAACCTCTCCCGGAAAAGATGTCGATTGATGGTGGGGATTATGTTTTTAATATTGAATTTAGCTATGAATATTTTCCTCTTTTTTGCACGAGATGCAGGATTACGGGGCATGCGGTGGATAAATGTCGGAAAGGAAAAAAGGAGGCAAAACAGTCTGAGAAGGTGGAGAAACCAAAAGAACCGGAATGGCAAGTGGTTGGAAAATTGAATAATCCTTCACTGGATAAATGTTTGGATGCAAGGGATTCTACCATTGTGGTGTCCGATGGTGAGATGGAGGACCAACAGCAGCAGCCTTCTGGGCTGAATTTGCTGCAAACTCTGTGCATGAACTCGAGTACGTCGAATGATAACAGATTCAACGTTTTGGATGGTGTGGAGACGACTGACTTCGAAGAGGCTCCAGGCAAAGATTGTGATGAGAGCAACGGCATGCCACAGGCAAACAGGGTGGATCAGAGGGAAACGGAAATGGGATCACCAGCGAATAGCAAGCTTGGGCTTTCGGAAACTCCTCAGATGGAGCAGCAGATTAAGACTCACGAACAGCATAAATCTCAGGATCAGGAGGCAGATCAGGCGGTGATGATGGAAAGCTTGGAGAGTGCTGATTTTTTGGGTCACAGAAAGGTGAGGATGGGGGATTCTGTTGACAACAGAAATCAAGCCCTAAACTTGAGTTTGTCGAAGGACCAAAAAAATAACGAGCAAGATCAGACTGGAGTGGAGACAACAGCTCAAAAGGAAGTGAAAGTTATTGCTCTGGAGAATGAGATGAAAGTTCAGCGCCTTAGGCAAAGTATAACCGAGGGGCAAGACCTCCCGAAACGAGGTCGGGGCAGGCCCTCTAAGCAAGACCAAGCAGCGAGGAATCATAACATGGCCCTTATGATGCAGCAAGAAAGTATTAAAAATCGGCTTCGGAAATCGGTTGAAGCAGGTCACAATCCGCGTGACTATATTGTTGATTATAGCAAGGATGATTGTTTACAAACAATGGATAACGTGGTGAATAAACGTTGGGATAAGGAAGCGGAGCTGGGAGAATCCCAGCCCAGATTGAAATTCTAATTTAATGAATTTCCTCGTTTGGAACGTCCGTGGCTTGACGGACGAGTCTAAACGTCTTCTTAAGGAACATTGTCGTTCATTTTCTCCGATCATTTTGGGGTTAATCGAACCTAAAACTAGATTTCATAAAGTTCGCCCGCATTTTTGGAGATCTATTAATATGATCCCTCGCCACCAGAATTGTAGAGGTCCTCGTCGCTCGAATATTTGGTTGCTGACTCACCCTACTGTTCAGACAAGCATCATCCACTCCTCGGATCAGGTGGTTATTGCTAATTGTTGTTGGGGTTCGAAGAACTTCCGTGTGGCGATCGTTCACGGTGCTAACGATCAGATCACTCGGAGATTTTTGTGGATGGATCTTCTTTCTTTTGTTGATGGTAACACGGTGTTCATCGGAGATTTTAATGCTATCAAGGGTGCTCATGAGCGTTTAAGTTCGGTGATGCCTTCGAGGAGCTCTTGTAAGGAGTTCTGCGACTTTATCGAAGCTACTGGCTTTATTGAATCGCCTACCTCGGGTATTCGGTTCACGTGGTCTGGCAGGCGGCTCCTCCCTCGGCACGTGGAATCGCAGCTGGATAGAACTCTTTTTTCTGACAGTTTTGGTTGCTTATGGTCCAACGTCAATACTCATGCTCTTCCGAGGCTGACTTCTGATCATTCTCCTCTTATCTTTCAGTGTATTTCTGATTTGCCCAACAATCGGCGTTCTTTTAAATTTTTGAACATGTGGATTTCTCATCCTGATTTTCAGGAAAAGGTTAACTCTTCCTGGTCGGCTACTGTGGATGTTAGATGTCCCATCTTCACGGTGATGGCTAAGCTTAAAAGGCTGAGAGGCGACCTGCGGATCTGGAATAAAACCATTTTTGGCCATGTGGACGAGCTTCTTCAGTCGGGGCAGCAAAACTTGTTAGAAATTCAGAATAATATTTCGCATTTGGGCTATACCGATCAGCTGTTTGAGGATGAAGTGGCTGCTCAAGCTCATCTCAACGTTATTTTGGAACGAAAGAATAGTATGTTGCAGCAGAAAAGTCGTGCGAATTGGTTACAGGATGGTGATCGAAACTCGTCTTTTTTTCACCGCATGATTCGCTCTAGAAGGCATGGCTTGAAGATTGAGCATCTTAAGATTAGAGACTCATTTTCTTACGATCGGGATGACATACAACAGCACATTGTGGAGTTTTTCTCCAATTTGTTTAAAGATGATGGTGGGAGCAGAGTGGAGAGGATTATGCTTGAGGCTATTGTCGATCATTATGTTACTGATGCGCAGAATGACAACCTCATTGGCATTCCGGATGATGATGAGATTACTGCTTTGGTTTTCGGCCTTGATGCCAATAGTTCGCCAGGGCCTGATGGGTTTTCTGGGCGTTTCTTTCAGAATTGTTGGTCCACCATTCGTGCAGATGTCGTAGCGGCGGTTCAGGCTTTCTTTCGCTTTTCTTATCTGCCTGCGGGTTGTAACTCTAGTACGTTAATTCTGATTCCTAAAAAGGATAACGTTGAGACTGTGGCTGATCTACGTCCTATCATTCTGTCTAACTTCTTCTTTAAGATCATTTCGAAGATCTTGGCCACTAGATTAAGTGGGGTGGCTGCTGTTGGGGTCACTCCGAACCAATTTGGTTTCATTGAAGGAAGATCGATACACGACTGTATTATGCTTGGTTCGGAGGGGTTTAATTGCTTGAATCGTACGGGGAGGCGATCGAATATGGCTTGCAAGATTGATATTCGCAAGGCTTTTGATACGATGAGTTGGGAGTTTATTTTACAAGTCCTTCGGGTGAACGGTTTTCATGAAAACTTTATACGTTGGATTTCTATCATTTTCAGCTCTGCTAGGTTAACCATCTTCTTTAATGGGCAGCTGAGCGGCTATTTTGCTTGTTCCAGAGGGGTCCGGCATGGTGATCCTCTTTCACCGATTCTCTTTGGACTCGCTGAAGATGTGTTGAGTCATCTTTTCTTGAATTGTGTTAGTTCTCGACATCTCATCCCCATGGATTTCAGTAGATCTACTCACTTTCCCACTCATCTTCTCTACGCTGATGATATTTTGATTTTCTGCAAAGCGTCTGTTAGGAATGCGCGGAAAATTAAAGAAATCTTGGATCTTTATGGGGATCTCTCTGGTCAGATTTGTAACCCGGAGAAATCTCACGTGTTCTTTGGGTCGGGTGTCTCTCCTGTTATGAAAAATGGTCTGGTTCGGAATTTGGGCTTTGCCGTGGGATCCTTACCGGTAACTTATTTGGGAGTTCCGATCTTTCATGGTCGTATTTGGGCTTCTTATTTTATGGGTATACATGACAGAATTGTCAACAAATTCTCGAATTGGAAGGGTTTGCAGCTCTCTATGGCTGGTAGAATCTGCTTGGTCCGCTCGGTTATTCAAAGTTCTGTCACTCATTCTATGATGGTTTATCGCTGGCCAAAGTCTCTGATTTACAGCTTGGATAAGAAGTGTCGGAACTTCATTTGGACGGGGTAATGTGGATAAAAAGCCTTCTTGTCCGGTCAGCTGGTCCCGAGTCTGTGCTCCGCGTGCAGATGGTGGCTTGGGGATCAGATCGTTTTCTGCTATGAATAAAAGTTTCTTAATGAAGATTGCTTGAAGAATTATTCAGGGTAGGGAGTTTGCTCGTGCGATTCTTTGCGCGCGGTATTTGACAACCTTTAGCTATGCTAAAATTTACTTGGCTTCCTCTCCTGTCTGGACTGGTTTTCGGGGCCTTGTGAATAACCTGGTTGATGATTCTTACTCTTATGTTGGCACTGGAGAGCATACTTATTTCTGGCGTGACGATTGGCTGGGATATAAGTTGATGGAGAGGCTCCATATTCCGAGCTTTATGATGGACTTCCTCGATCAAGCGGTTAGTGATTACTTTTATGAGGGAATTTGGCACTTCACTGCGGATTTTATTATCAATTATCCGGACATTGTGGTGGATATTTTGTTACTTCCGATTAGGGATGAGAAGGACGCTCGTTTCTGGAAACCCTCGGTTTGTGGGAATGTGACTGCTTCTCTTGCTTATGAGACTCAAAATCGTAATTTTCCGAAGGTGGTGTGGGGCAAATGGATTTGGGAAAAATTTATTCTGGAACGTCGTTCGTTGACCTGTTGGCGTATTATACATAAGAAGTTGCCCACGTTGGACACTCTTATGAGACGCGGTATTTTTGGACCAAACCGTTGCATCCTGTGCGGTTTAGATATGGAGACCATGGATCACTTGTTTTGGAGTTGTAATGTTCTGCGGTCGGTCTGGTTGGTTTTCTTGGCTTGGTTTGGCAAAGAGGAGCTCTCTCTCTGCTTGGATATTCATAGTGTCCTGGTTGCTGCTTGGAATGAGGATTTCAGCCCCCAAGTTCATTATTTCTGGAAAGCGGGGATTATTAATTTGTTGTGGAAAGTCTGGGATTGCCGAAATCAAATGACATTCAATGATGCTACCTTCCATCCTAAAACTATTGTAAGTTTTTTGCAGGTGATGTTTAAAGAGATGGATGCTAACTTTCATAAGCTGGGCTGCTCAAACAACTCTTGGTCGGATTATATTGTGCTTCGCAGAATTGGGGTTTCTACGAGGGCGCACTACAAAAAAAAAAAGGTTTCTAGTGGCGACAGATTTTGTCACTATATGTGTCAAAATTGTCACTAAAGCATCTCAGTGACAACTTTTGTGGTTGTCGATAAGTTGCAGCTATATCAACCGTCGCTAAAAGTTACAGTGACGACGATAAAACATTGTCACTGCAAATCTAATTATTGTGACGGGTGATGTTGTCACTGAATATGATTAAATTGTGACGAATTTATTTTTGTCACTATATTTTGAAATTTGTAGCCACGTTTCAAGCTTGTCACTATAGTTTCTGTTTGCAGTGACATGATATTGTTGTCACTATAATTATGTAATTTAGTGACATGATAGAAACGTCACTAAATTTTCCAGTAAATAGTCACGTGTATCTGGCGTCACTACAATTCCCTCATTTAGTGACATGATTTTTACTGTCACTATATGAACCAATATGTAGTGACATGCTTTTATCATCATTAAAATGTATTCATTTAGTCGAATGCTATAATCGTCACTAAAATTATATAATTATAGAGATGAAAAAGCATAATAACAATAAATGATTTGCCACTAATGTTCTTGACGTCGTCATTATAAGTATTATTTTAATATTAGAAGATACTTTAAGAAAGGGCGTGATCACGTTTATTTCTAAAACATCAAGATCGATTGCAAAATTGATGCATAAGCTTATTTAAGAAAAAACGTGATCACGTTTATTTCTAAAAACACTAGATCGAATTGCAAAATTGATGCGAAAGCTTCTTTAAGTAAAGACATGATCACGCTAAGTTAACAGTATTGTTGAGAATTTTAAGCGTGATCATGCTTATCTCTAAAAGGTCTATAACAAATTGCAAAATTGAGGCCAGAAGCATATTTCTGAAATAGCATTAAATCATGTCTTTCTAATAAATAAAAGATAAACTTAGTCAGCTAATCCTACATTAACTAGAATTTGGGATATGACTACTTTGATTTAGGCATTGAATGATAGCAGGGATTTGCCAACTCTTCATTCTTTTTCTTCAGCTCTCCATTCTCCTTTTGCAAATCAAGATTAATCCTCTCTCCTCTTTTGGACGGTGGCTTCAATCCATCTCCACATCTACAAAGTCGGTTCGATTTTTCCTCCCCGACCTTGACAAAAGCCTCGTCTTCTGATATTGGCCCCTCATCATCTTCAATGTTTTCAGTCTGCAACCTCGTAAGCTCGTCCTGAACAATTAAATTTATATTGGTATTTATGGTTTTCATAAATACATATACACAATTAACTATTCACTCACATAAAGCATTTGAACTATAGAATCATGTAAATTAATGTACCTGTTTGTAGCAAAACTATGCAATCGATTTTGTTCCGCATGCATGATTCATCCACAACTTTTTTCTATTCTCTCTATTCCTATTGCTAATTTTCTAGAAAGAACAATACCAAGTATCAATAGATAATTTATGAAAAGGCGTGATTACTATCATTTCTGAACTATCATTTCAACAAGCAATCACGCATACTGAAATTTCAAACACCATATACGGATTGACGTGATCATGCTTATATGATAATTAGCTAAAGAAAATTGCACCATAAGCGTACACATATTTCCAAATAAAACTAATAGTCACTATATAATAATATTCAAAACAATTCAAGAAATAACGTGAGCACGTTAAACTCAGAGTTAACATTTTAATAGCATATTGCACAAAATGCGTGACCATGCTAATGTTTGTAATATAAAAAAATCAACGTGAATTATTTAAAATAGACAGTGTGATGAAAGATGTGATCATGTTTATTTCTAAAATAGTTGAACAACACATAACCGGAGAATATTAACGTCACTAAAATTAACACAGATTTCAATTCAATTCATAGATCGCAACCAACCAAAATGAACATCATACCCAACCAAACATAAATACAAAAAATGAAGATAGCGTATTACCTTAACGCATCGCTCTCGAAATAATCAATGCATATTTTTCAATGCATCAGTAAAAATCATAATAATGCATCAATGAGTATCTGCAACAACATCTTAAAATTCAATCAACATTCTAAACAATGAAATAAATATAAGCAAGTAAAAATATACCATCCGCAAAACTCGAAAAGAAGATCTAAAGGACAAAGCAATTGATTTAAAAGGTGAAATAGTTTCAGCAAAATCAAACAATTAGCATTAAGATAACCAAAGAAATGTAGAGAAACACCTAGAGCAGAGTCATGTTGTAAGTGATGTACAGATTCATGCTTGTAATCTGAATCTCATTCTCATCAATTGGAGTCTCGGTCTTAGGATTCTCTACTTTTTGGTAACGATTCATGCTCTGCAAAATTCAAAACACCAAAAACACAATTGACACCCCCAATAGATTACATAAACAAGAAATTAAAACAAAAACATGTGATATTATTTGATTAATTAATGAAAGGGGAAAAGCCGAGGATTTTTCTGGTAAACCAGAAGAGAATAGAGAATACCTACGGTGACTACCTTCAATGGTGCCAGTGGCAGCGAGCTTCAACGGCGGGTCGAGGGAGTGCAGTGGGGGAATTAAGGCATGGGAGAGAGTGAAAGTGACCCGTGGCCGCGACGGCGTGAGGAAGAGTGACTGACTGCGCCGCGGCGCAAGTGGGTCAGGGAAGGATCGGCGGCGGTGAGAGCGCTCACGAGATTAGTTACAGAGATAGGTTAAGAGGAAAAAGTTACTCCCTCCGTCCCAATAAAAGTGGCCACATTTCCTTTTTGGGTGTCCCATTAAAGGTGGCTACTTTCTAAAAATGGCAAAAGTTTACTTTAATTAAGTCAACAATTACTCACTAATTTGGTCAACAATTGTAGGCCACTTTCTAAAATTTACTCACTAATTTTGGTGGGTCACACTCGATTAAAACATAACAATCCCCTTCTTAATCTCCGTGCCCAAAAAAAAGTGGCCATTTTTATTGGGACGGAGGGAGTAAATTAAGAAAATAATGAATTTTGTCGTAGTGACCGCTTCTTCAGATTTTTAATTAAGGGTGGTTCTGTTGGTAGAGCGGGAAAATGAAATGTTTCACTGTAAAATGGAGGGACTTTTTTATACTACTACAGAAAAATGAAATATTTAATATTCGAAATTTATATGAGTTAATCATATTTGACTACTAATTTTTATTAATTACCATGTAAGCGATACACGATAATAAATTGAGGACATCTTTCAATAATATAATTGAGAATATTTCTTAGTTATATTATTATAATTAGAAAATAAATTGATTAGTTAATATAATTGAGAATATTTCTTAGTTATTTTTTGAAAGATCTGAGAGGCTATGTGTATCTCAAGCGCCGGAATTGAGTCATGTAACGGGTTAAGCCAATGATACGAGACATGGCCAAAGACAAGTACAAGCTAAATGAATTTCCATGTGTTTTCAGTCTTCAATTTCAAACGAGCTAACGACTTCAACGGCATGAAAGTCATTATTTTCTTGACACTAATAGCTCTAACCAATAAAATTGAAAAATTAAATTGATTAATTATTTATATTATATAAAATATCTCTAACCAATAAAAATGAATTTATTTTATAGTTGGAAGCGTATCACAAGAATGACCAATAATATTTTTTATTTAATGATCATAATTATTATCCATTTTTAAAATTTTCACATAATATCTAAATATTTTTCCTTTCAAATTTTCTATTAGTATAGAAAGAGTTTTAGAAATTTTTAATATATTTGTATTTCACAACATATTTTTTCGAGACAGTAATGAACTGTAAATCCACAAACTATTAGTGAATTTTGCCATCAAAATTGACCTGACAAAATTAAAGTTGACATTATATTAAAATAATAAAAAATTATATAAAAATGTACACTTTACTAATATATATATATATATATATATATATATATGTGTGTGTGTGTGTGTGTGTGTGTGTGCATACATGTGTGTTTGTGAGTGTTAATATACTTTAACCATTTATTTATATTTAATGAATATATAGTTTAATTTTAAAATTTGTATTTTGATAAAAATAATAACAAATACAGCCTAACAATAATTATCCTATAATAGACGAGTAAGGATTATAACATTTGAAATATTTTTTTATGCATTAAATGGGTAATTTGATATAATTCGACCGACCTTCAATTAAACTTTCGAACCCAAATAATAAGTGATTTTGCCAAAAAAAAAATTAAAAAAAAATGAATTTACAGTTGGAGTACTTTAGGTGCGAAAATAACTTTGCTATGTATCAATATGCTGTTATATAGATAAAATCAAATTCTAAATTCTAACATTATGAATTGAGTGATAAAAATTAATATTATATTTTAAAATCCATAATTATTACTATAAGATGTGTGCTAGTTTTATATCTACATTAATTAACTTTAAATGAAAAAAAATGCGAATATCTACATAGATTATTATAATTAAAATTCAAAATTTATTAATTGACACTTGGTTAACTAATTTAAATATAGAAATTCTTTAAACAAATTAATTACATATACATATACCTATATTTAGTTATATATTAATGTAATTAATGTATTTAGACTAGAATTGAGATTGTTTTAGGAAATTATATTTTGGTTTGTTGAATTAAATTTGTTGGATTATCTGAATTTGTTGAAACCTTTGTGTTGGAGTATTTTATTTCCATCAGTTTATTTACTACAACTTGATTTATTTTTCTTTTTTATTCATTTGTGACGGAAGATATTATTATAGTATAGAGATGTTTGGAGTGACAAAAAAAGGTTGTCACAAATATATAGTGACGATAAATATTGACAACAAAAAAACGTATCACTAATATATAATTTTTGTGTCAGACAAAAATATTGTCACTATTTATATATATGTTTAGTGACAACACCATAATCGCCACTGATATATAGTCACGGTAAATATTGACAATAATATAATTTATCACTGATTTATATTATTGTGACATGATAAATAATCGTCACTATACATATATGGTTATAGTGACATAAATAAGATCGTCACTCACTTTTAGTGACAAAAAATATTGTCAACAACAGAACTTGTCACTATTATAGTTTTTTGTGACAATTATTTTTTGTCTCACAACATATATGTTTGTAGTGACAACGGCACGATCGTCACTAACGTATAGTGACGATAAATACTGACAAAAATAAATTTTGTCACTATTACATATTTTTGTGACGACAATATTGTCGCTACATATATATTTATAGTGATAAAATTATGGTTGTCACTAACATATAGTGACAATAATTACTGACAGCAATAAAATTTGTCACTGTTACGACATTTTGTGACGACAAAATTTGGTGTCACAATACAAACGTATGTAGTGACAAAAAAAATTTTGTCACTTAGATTGTTGTCACAAGAACCTGTTTTTCTTGTAGTGGCGGCGCCGCCCCCTACTATGATCGAAGTTCACTGGTGGCCGCCGGCAAGACAGTGGATGAAAGTTAACACGGACGGTTCAGCTTTGGGAGCCCCGGGAAGCATTGCTGCTGGTGGTGTCTTCCGGGACAACTGGGGTTTGGTGCGTGGGTGTTTTCACTTCAAAGGGGGTACGGGTTTTGCTTTCGAGGCCGAGTTGATTGCTGTGATTCATGCGGTGAATATTGCTCATTTCAGAGGGTGGCGCTGGCTTTGGATGGAGGTGGATTCTATTTACGTTGTTAATCTTCCTAATTCCTGCACTTAGGACGTTCCGTGGCGCTTCAAGGCTGCGTGGAAAAGCACGCTTCGTCTTCTCCTTGACTTTCGTTTGCAGATTTCTCATATCTATAGAGAAGGGAATAGCGCGGCGGATTTTATGGCTAATCATGATAGAGAGGAGGGATGGTGGCCTTATGCTATTGACGCCATCAAGAAAGACGTTGCTTTAGATATGTCGACGCATAGTCGAGTCCGGATAAAGTCTTGATGTTGGTGGCTCCGCTCCTCTGGTTTTCCGCTGATTTCTCTGCTCTGACATTCCGCGGATTTCTCTGCTCTGGCATTCCGCGGATTTCTCTGCTCTGGCATTCCGCGGATTTCTCTGCTCTGCAGCGAGCCTTCAGCTATGGCCTTCGCCTCTGCTCTGGAGATGTCGGCTCCGCTCCTCTGGCATTCCGCGGATTTCTCTACTCTGACATTCCGCGGATTTCTCTGCTCTGGCATTCCGCGGATTTCTCTGCTCTGGCATTCCGCGGATTTCTCAGTTGTTGACTCACGGCGACGGAGTCTTACCGGCCGTGTTGTCTCTCTTTTTCTACTCGCGGCGACGGCGTCTTTCCGGCCGTGTTGCTTTTCTTTTTTCTTAGAGTTGTTTCTTTTCTTGGTTAGTTTTGGCGACGGCGTCTCACCGGCCAAAACTACTAGCGTTTGGGTGCTCTGGGGTCTCCTTCTGCTTGAGGTGCTAACGGCGACGGCATATAACCGGCCGTTAGTTATATCTGGGCTTGATGAGCGGGGTGTCTTTGTGGACTCACGGCGACGGCGTCTTACCGGCCGTGTTGTCTCTCTTTGTCTGCTCACGGCGACGGCGTCTAACCGGCCGTGTTGCTTTTCTTTTTTCTTTTAGTTTTTTCTCTTCTTGGTTGGCTGTTGGTGACGGCGTCTCGCCGGCCTTCGGCCTCCCATTTTTTTGCTTGTTGTTTGGTGGGGCTAGAGCTGAGATTGTTTGGGGACGATGGTTAGGCCGGAGTTCCCGAAACTCTCTCTTCCGCTCTTCTCCTTCTGTCCTTTTTCGTCTGTTAGACGGGTACTCTTTTTCCTTTTTATGGTTTTTCCCACTGGGTTTTCCGTAAAAGGGTTTTAATGAGGCTCGGCCCTTAGTCTGCTTTTCTTGTGCTTTCAAGGGTTTTTTTAGGTTCTCTTTCCTTTTCTTTTTTATAATAAATGCATTTTAATTATTATTATTATTATTATTATTATTATTATTATTATTATTATTATTATTATCTAAATAAATATTTTTATTTATTTATTTTACTTTATACTCCCTCTGTCTGATTCCTCAAATAACTTCCTATCTTTTCTTTTTGGGGCCTTTCCCTAAATAGTTTTCTATCTATTTTGGGCTACTACTCTACCACTAATAACATCCCATCTATTCTTACTTTTCACCTTTTCGCCACTTCAAATACTAATTATAATACTCCCTCCGTCCTCGAAATAAGTTCCTCTTTGGGGACGGCACGGGTTTTAAGAAAAAGTGGTAAAATGTATTGATAGTGGAGAAAAATGTGTTATAATTAGTATTGAGAGTAGTGAAAATGTGAAAAATTGTTATATTAGTATTGAGAGTGGTGAAAAAGTGAAAAGTAAGAATAAATAAATTATTATTAGTGGTGGGATAGTTGTCAAAAAATGGAAAGAAAGAAAGATAAACTTATTTGGGGGACGTCCCAAAAGGAAAAATAGGAACTTATTTGAGGGACAGAGAGAGTATATTTTTAATACTTTTAATACTAATTATAATATTTATTTATTTATTATTTTTAATACATTTAACAACTTTATCTTAAAATTCGGGAGAGAAAATTCATGTATCTCCCCTCTTATGAAGTTATTTGGAAGATGGAGCGAGTATCTATTTCATTTTTAGTTTTTAAAATATAAATATTATATAGATCATCAATCTCATTAATTGAATGTGTTCTATTTCATTTTTAGTTTTTAAAATATAAATATTATATAGATCATCAATCACATTAATTGAATGTGTTCTATAATTATTTGACACAAATCAAGCCGTAGACTAATGTTTAGCTTGTGTGACAACACTTAGGCAGAGTTTTCTATAATTGTTGGCACAGATCAAGCCGTAGACTAGACTCTAGCTTAGGTGACAACAATTAAGGCAACGTACATTTTTTATAATTAAATATTTTTATCTTAATTATTTTTTGAAGGAAAAAATTATAAATAAATATTTTTATCTTAATTATAAATACATCTTTAAGTTTGATAGGTTCGTCAATCGATCCCAAAAATAAGAAAAAAAATTTGGAAAGCTTCTAGAGGAAATAATATATACTTTTGTATTTCTTTTAAATGAAAGATAGATAATGCCTTTGCATTTGAATATTTCTTACTATTTACAGGCTAAACCTCCTAAATCTAATTAAAATGTAATACCAAGGGCCCATTAATGTAAGTTTTTTGCCTCGAGTCTTGTTAAAAAATTTATGATGAAAATTCAATGAAAAAATATGGGATAATTGCATGAAAATACACAAATTTTGCCAAAAATTTATATTTGACGCGAAGTTAGGATTTTACATTTTAATACACCAACTTTCGTTGTTGTCTAAATTTGACACGACTTAATTCTTAAAAATTCAAAAAATAACCATTTTTTGTAAATAATTATACAAAGACCCACTTATGTTATTGTTTGGGACATTTAAATCAAAACAAGATATTTTCTTATGATGTTTTCTTTTAATCTTTGATCCGCGCCTAAAATGGTTTAAAAGAAAACATCATAAGGAAATATTTTGTTTTGGTTTAAATGTCTCAAATTATAACATAAGTGGGTCTATGTATAATTATTTACAAAAAGGGGTTGTTTTTTGAATTTTTAAGAATTAAGTCGTGTCAAATTTGGACAACAACGAAAGTTGGTGTATTAAAATGTAAAATCCTAACTTCGCGTCAAATATGAATTTTTAGCGATGTTTGTGTATTTAGGTGCAATTCTCCCAAAAAATATCAATAAAGGAAAATTAGTACTTAGTCTAAATAAGAGAGTTCAAATTACATATATTTTCTATCCTTCAGATCTGGTCATAGTGTTCGCTAATTTCTTTAACACGCCGTAAGTGTACGAGTGCAATTGTGTACAGTAGCAAGCAAGGTCGTATTCCACAAAGACCAATTAATATTAATTTATATACTAAATTATTATTCTCTGTCTGGACAACATAATTGAAGGTTTGATTTTAAAACTAAGAAATATAAATACTGGAAAACAAATAAATCAAGTTGCGGGGATGTCGCAGCCCGATCCCGACGCTAGTGATAGCGGGGTACGAGTATCGATACGACTATTTTAAAAGAATAAAAGACAAGAAGAATAGGTCAAACATCAAGCGGAAGCTTACATGAAAAAGTGTTAAGGAAAAACATCATAAATTAACTCCAGGGGTATAAACGTCAACATCGTCATAACTCCATAAATATCAGGAATTTCCAGATAAAAAACAAAGCAGGTATAACTTATTTTTCATTAGGAATCATAATAGGCAGAGTATCGCAGCTAAAAGACGAACTGATTATATGTATGAAGACACATAACCGTGAGTATATTACTTGATTCAAAAGAAAATAAAGTATTTCAATCATCAAGACTCTATCAATCATAACGGCAATATTAAATATAAACACATCGATTGAAACGTTCCCCCACCAGCACCAGACCAATCTCACTCCTCACTTAGCCTGCACATTTAGAAATACATGCAGGGCGTGAGTACATAATACTCAGTGGGCAAAAGCCGAAAAATAAGAAAGGTGCTCTTAGAGCTATAGGTTTGAAGCTTGCCACATCTCAGCAATACACAGAAATAAGTTAGCATAAATGAATCTGTGCATGCAGTTTTAATAATAAACATCATAAATAAGTGTCTGCAGACAAAGTATACGTCATGTATGTACCGCATCTACAACTCATCATAATTATTAAGGTACTGAGAAGTAGGCCTCCCTCTCAAGTACCGTGACCGGCCGACCCGAAGACGGCTCACAGTCACCTCTGTGCACAAAATCCCGCTTGTGGCAGGACCGAATTCGTCTCATCTCATCAGTAGAGTAGAGGGTAACATACAAGCTCAACATCAAAAATTGGCAAGTCAAACAGTTCTCAAACATCATTTATCTCAAAACATTTGCTAAACTCATAACATCATTAAATCATTTTAGAAAGCTCGTAGGATATACGTATACTCAAAATATTGCCCACCTGAAGTCCTTCGCTTAGTTTCGGAAAGAAAACAGACGACTTACTTCTTCGTCTCGCTCGGCCTTCATAAATCATCATCATCGTCATCGATGGTTCATGTGATAAAACAAACTTGTCTCAACGATAACTTATCACTCATCTTCTATCTACCCAATAAAACTAAATCCCTAGGTATACTCAACTTCTAAGGATTCACACGTCCTTATCTTGACTTTACACTCAACTCGGATCAAACTCATAGCAATCAAGTACATAAACAAGCATAAACACTTAAGCATATAAAATTCACACATAGACAAGTAAAAAACAACCTTCACTCTGCACTGACTCGATTTTAAAACCTCGTCAGACTCGGTACAGAATTCCACTGGAGTCGTGATCTATACCAAATGAAACCTCTTTGAGTATAGTTTCGTTTAAAAAAAAGTAGGATAAAAAACTCCAAGTATTTTAGGAGATATGACTGTTTTACTACAGTCTACCATATTCGGCAGTTTTTAGCAATCGAAAGATCTGATTTTTGAAAAATAGTAAACGTTATAAAAAAGGTCTGAAATTTGGTGGGTATATAGATAAGACACTCATGTCATAACAATAAAAATTTGGGTTCCAAAAAGTTAAGGAACGATACTGAAAAAGGTGACTCTATTGGCCACTCACCGAACATTTCGGCAGAACGTAGCAATTTTGGTTTTACATTTTATAAAAATAGTAAACGAAGTCCAAATGACTTGAAATTTTACCAGTATGCTCAAGACTCTCATATAAACGTTGTTTGGGTAACAAAAACCCTTCGAAATCAGTAGGTCAGTGCGTCACGAAAAACATCTCCCAACTCAAACATGCTCGACTTTACACATCATCAATAAAACTTCTTAAAACTCAACTTCAATACTTATTGCACTTAAAAACATTCAAGCATGAACATATTAGTCATCACAACTCCAAGCATGAATATATTGCATAGAACGTTGTTATTATGCGAACTATATTTTTTTATGAGAATGCAAGAGTACTGCACTAAACGTATAAAACTATTGTATTCAAAGTGAAATTTACTGTATTCGGAAAAAGTAAAATTTTTACCCTTTATAAATTCGAATCCAAGTAATACATTTATTCATCAAAATGATGCATTCATCGTAATTCTTTATAAGTCAAGAATTAATTATAATAATTGAAAGTTTCCATTTGAATCTTTGCTTATTATATAAATTATTGAATAAATATCAATTAAAGGCCTAAACTATGGGTTGAGTCATAAATATATCCTAGATTATTGATAATAGCAATCAAGGTCTAGACTATGGGTTGTGTCACAAATATGTCCTAAACTATTGATAATATCAATCAAAGATTTGAACTATCAAGTTTGCATCAAATATGACCCGAGTTATGTTTTCCGTCACAGAAAATGATGTGTATTTTTTTTAATGTTGACTGGTCACTCAAATTGATGCTTAGAACTATTGATAATATCAATCAAAGATTTGAACTATCAAGTTTGAATTAAATATGACCCGAGTTACGATTTCCGTCACAGAAAATGATGTGTATTTTTTTGTATTTTTTTTAATGTTGACTGGTCAGATTTTTGCTTAGATGCTTAGATATTCAATCACAAAATTGAAAGAAAGTCCAATGCACGCTAAATTCTCATATTTTTGCTCACACGCGTCAAATGTTTTCACTAGTTTAATTTTTTACAAGGTTTGAATCATATTTCTAACTTATTTTAGGCTAGACAAGGAATTGGATTGCTTCTATGCGATTCTGAGAATGTATATATAAGCGTATGCTTTGACACTCTACTTTTATATTTGATCTTTCTGTACAAGTGTGCGAGCAAAAATCTGAGCATCTGAGTGCCTGAATCTTTCTTTTAACCATGTGAGCAAAAATATGAGCATCTGAGCAATCTGAGCTAAAATAAGGTAAAACGGTATCGTTTAGCCGAGTCAGCATTAAAAAAATTGAAAAATAGTACATGTTATCTTTCTATGATGGAAAACAGAATTTAGGTTATATTTGATACAAACTTGACAGTCCAAATCTTTGATTCATATTATCAAATAATTCATAACATATTTGTGACTCAGCCAATAATTTAGGCCTATGATTGATATTATCAAGAATTTATGACATATTTTTAACTCAACCCATAGTTTAGGTTTGATTGATATTTACTCTAGATTATTTACGATGATTGGACACTGTGTCTACACAAGAATGTTGGCCATCCTTGAAAAGGCATCCCCAAATTTCTCTCATTCGGTGGGGCTACATGCAATTCTGTCAATCCTAAGAGCCTTGATTTTAAAATTTAGGGTTAAGGTGCAGATAGGCCCCTCAAGTGGAGGCCCTTAGAGCGTTTCAGCCCCCTTACTAACTGTGTGTGCAAATTGGCCCTCAAATTCAAAAAAATGGTGCAGATCGCCCCCTCTGACTTAACACCGTTATGGACCGTTAGTCAAAGGGGGCGATCTGCACCGTTTTTTTGGAGTTCAAGGGCTAATCTGCACATTTTCCCTTTTTGGAGTTCGGGGGCTAATCTGCACACCGTTTATTAAAAAAAATCACATCTCATCTTCTCCGACCAACTTTTCCGGCGTCAATCGCCGTCAGATGAGGAAAATCACGAAATCAAGTTCCCAAGCCCCAAATCGGGAATTCCAAATCGGTGTCATTGCTCCCGAAAATCACATAATCGAAATGGAAACTCGAATTCTCCCTCGAACGTCACCGCCCCCAATTGCAGAATCACCCCCAACGAATCGAACTTCACCTCGCCGTAGGCGGTGATCGTGACCCCAATCGAGATCGAGATCATGTTGGCCATGGTCTCTGATTTGAAGGCGTCCTTCTTCAACAGCACGCCGATAGTGTAGATGGCGACGGGCATCGTCAGCCTTTATCACCGGATTTCGCCGGATTTGAGAGAAAGAGGCGACTCCTTATCGAGAAAAGCTAGGCGACTCCTCATCGAGAAAAGCCAAGCGGCGGGTTCACCAGATATTACGGCGGCGATTTCCGACGGAATGGGAGAATTAGGGCTCGTCCTTGACGCTAAGCGTGTGCAGTCGAGCGAGCTCCGAGGTTTAGGGCCCAAGAGAGAAATAAAGGGCCGGCGCCCTCCCCCGGCCTCGCCGGAGCTTGAATCAGCGACAACGACGATCAAATTTTGAGCGAGAGATGAATTAATTAAAAAGTTAAAAGGTGCAGATTAGCCCCTGAACTCCGAAAAAACGGTGCAGATCGCCCCCTTGACTAACGGCCCATAACGGTGTTAAGTCAGAGGGGCCGATTTGCACCGTTTTTTTGAGTTTGGGGGCCAATTTGCACACACAGTTAGTAAGAGGACTGAAACGCTCTAAGGGTCTCCACTTGAGGGGCCTATCTGCACCTTAACCCTAAAATTTAAACTGCTATGAACTTGTTTAGTAGGGATGATTACGATGTATAATACATAGGACATCATAAGACTCCCTCTGTCCCACTTATCTTGACACATTTACTATAAGCACGAAGATTAAGAATAAACTGTTAAGAGTGTAAACTGTAAAGTGGATAGGGACCTCTTATTTAATATGTGTAGAGACCATATACTATTTTTGAGAAATATTATTATAAATGAGACAAATTTAAAAGAAAAGTGTCCCAAAATAAATGGACCAGAGTGAGTATTACTCCATTCATCCCAGTTATAATAAAACTCTTTTTTGGACACGAAAATTAAAAAAGATGTGTTTATTGTGTGTAAATAAAAAGATGAAAATGTGAATAAAGAGTAAACTTTTGCCAAATAAAGAAATGTCTCAAGATAGGTAGGACGCCCAAAATGAAAATAATTTCAAGATAGATGTGACAGAACGAGTATATTTTACTTCAAAACCCTTTATAAATCCAAGGCTCGATATATATTATATAGATCATTCGAATTTCTGTATATGATCTTCTAGGTGAGATATATAATACATATCTTAATTATATTTTCTATTAATTTAATAATAATTAAACTATCAAAATTTCACTCCTCCACCATAATTTAAAAAATAAAATAAATAATTTAATATTATTTAATCAAACATAATAGTGATACTGTAAAATCCTATCCTACATATATAATAGCAAAATAAATCTTATCCTACGTGGCATCGTATAATCACTACATTCTAATTTTCCTCAATTCTCAATCATTCTTATTTATTTGTATATTTCTAATCAATTTTTACATTATAGCAAAATAAATCCCATCCTACGTGGCATCGTATAATCGCTTCATTTTAATTTTCCTCAATTCTCATTCATTCTTATTTATTTATACATTTATAATCAATTTTTATAAAAACTATTAAATAATCATATAAATTTATAGATAAATTCTATACTATTAAATAATCGTATAAAATTATTAGATAAAGTCTGTACTGTTAAATAATTGTATAAAACTATTAGATAAATCCAACATATCCATTTAATTATAAATCCTACATATCCATTTGATTAACGGAACCTAGCCAAATTAAAACATATTAGCACTTCGAGTGTCCATTCGTCTGTTTTCAAACGCCTGAAATCTCTCCCAACCTCATACCAACTTTTCTTATATATATAAACTTAATGACCAACAAGAACTCATCATGCCTCACAATCCACCTTTTTTTCACTTGAAAATTTAATTTAATAAAATGATGGCATCCAGAATAGGAATCCTTATACCCACTTAATTGAGATTGTTCTGTGACTAAAACTTAAATAAAGTATACCAATAAATTAATCCACGAAAACAATCAATTCAAATGTCAATTCATTTTTTAGAAAATATATTCTTCAACTAAATGTTATAAATAAATAAAATACATGCCTATGCCCAATATATATATATATATATATATATATATATATATATATTGTAATGGACAGAATCCGTACAACCTGAGATTACGCGGCCCAACGGGCCGGCCCAATGAAGCGAGTTATACGTGAGTCAATAGTTGTTGGATACCTAGGGAAAATAGGAAGACATGAAAGGTCGTTTCCGGGGTAGTCGAAACCATAAGAGTTTCAAAGAATATTCTGGAAACCCTAGTCGCCACCCTACGAGCCCATAACCTATATATACACCAGCCCATTGACATAATAGGGCACGGACGATCATTCACTCCCACTCTTGCACTCACACACGATCTCTTACTCCCGCTATCCCCGCTCTTCCGTTCCGCCTCCACGCTTACAACTTTCTAGGGTTCCGATCGTCCGACTGGCCCCGCTAGCCCCGACGTCCGTCGCTCCTTGATCCATATCGCTCATTAGCTCTACCTCAGACTACTGGGTCATCCGAATCAATCGAAGAACTCCCTTATTACTATCATTTTTCTATCTTCTTTCCATCGTTTAATTATTGTCATTACATTACTCACGTTATTATTCATATCGATTCACTGACTTGAGCGTCGGAGGCCCTTCCATCGACACCCCCACCGATGCTCTTCGGAGGGCTCTAACGTTGCTTGTGGTTTCAGGTTGCTAGTGCCCATCGATCCAGACGTTACTGACGTCACTTCCGTAATTGTCGGATTCACCCCCTACATATATAATAGCAAAATAAATCATATCCTACGTGGCGCCGTGTAATCACTCTATTTTAATTTTCTTCAATTTTCATTCATTCTTATTGTTTTCTAAATTTTTAATCAATTTCCATATCTAAAAAAGATTTATATTTGTATTTTTTTATTATATAATATTAGTTTAACTTTATCACATCATACTCACAAATTAATATGTATATATATAATACATTTATATATAGATGTATTTACTTAAACAATTAACTATATGATTGAATATGATTTCAAATTTGACGATGTTGTTTAAAGTTTGAGATGAGATTATTCTCATAACTTAATTATAGTTTCACAAATTCTAGACAAAATGATACTCACAAGTAAGTTATAATCTTCAAGCTCCATACAAGACGATGCTCAAAATTCAGATGTGGTATTTCAAACTCCAAATAATATGATTTTCAAAATTTTGACGTTCAATATGATTATCTGGTCTTATTAGGTCCATATGAGATGATACTCAGATGACATATATTTAGTTAAATTATTTCTTATCCGTCAAATTTAAAGAATTTGAACAAACTTAATACTCCATCCATCCCCCAAACATCTTCCTAAGAGAGGATGACACGAGTTTTAATAAAAGTTAGTTATTTATTTGATAAGTGGAGAATGTGTCCCACAAAAAGTGAAATTATAAGAGTGATAGTTAATGAAAGTGGAGAACGAGTCCCACAAAAAGTGAAATTGTAAAAATAATAATTAGTGAAATTGTTTCCAAAAATAGGTTAGGAAGATGTTTTGGGGACGAACCAAAATAGAAAAAAAAAAAAATGTTTGAGGGGTGAAGATAGTAAATATTATCGATATACGATTAACAGCAGATGCGACACATCAATCGTACATCATATCATACTTTAAATTTACATGTTTTTTTCTTATAAAATCTTCAATCCCACATCAACTTTTTATAAACTTCATCAAATGAATATTTATATAAAAATGTATTTCTATTATCACAACCTACATTTAATTGACGAAAGTGATTAAGATTAATATTATTTAAATATTGTATTACTAATTTAATTTGATATTACTATTTCATATGCTATAGTAATAAAAATAACATAAAATAATTATAAATAATGACATAAAATAATTCTGGTCGAATTTCGTATTTGACTTATATAATATTTCAATCAAATATATCGAGCGTTATCTCGTAATAAAAAGAAAAACAATCCTAGCAATTAATAATTCAGACCAACAAACAACCGCAGCTCCCTCGTTGAATTACTTGAATATGAAAGCGAGCTCGCAAAGAAAAAACTCATACCAAATTCATTCATTCATTCAATTATGATACTCCAATTTCTTAATTTCGGCGGCGCCGGACGCCTCCACTTTCTCAACCTCCGAAACCCCCAAAACGCCCCTTTCTCCACAACAACTCCCATCTCCTGCTCCTCCTCTTCTTCAATCCGTTGTGTCACCGGCAACGGTTTCCCGGCCCACGACATCGGCGCTATTTTGCACAACAAAGTTGGTCTCCTACACTTACATCTTGGGTTTTTGTTTTCACTTTTGTTTTTGCAGTTTCCAACGATGTTGTCTTTGCCTCTTCAGGTTCTTGTATCAGCAGTTGCCTCTGCGGCAGTTGGGCAGTTGACCAAACCGTTTGCTTCGACCATTTTATACGGCAAGAAATTTGATTTGAAGACTGTTTTCTCCTCTGGGGGATTCCCTTCTACGCATTCTTCTGTAATTTCACTCTTTATCTTATTTTTATTTGGTTTGGTGATTGATTCAATTCTTCTGCGCATCTTACTGTTTTTATTTCTCTTGTCTCTGTTTTTTTATATAAAAAAAAAAATCCGGAATTCCAGTCTGTTGTGGCGACGGCAACTTGTCTTGGCATAGAGAGGTGGTTGCAAATTTTTCGTTTTATTATTTTTATTGCTATTGATTTTGTTTTATTTTCGGTTAATGTTGGGATTTGGATAAGTTGACATTTATTTCTTTTCCTATTTGATTTGCAGGGGATTTGCTGATGCGCTTTTTGGTTTAGCTGTAGTTTATGCTGGTCTTATTATGTATGATGCGCAGGTTTGTTTCCTATTACTTTCTTTGTTAACTGATGCCAAACATGGAGCTAAATGAAATATTGATATTGAACCTTTGTGCCAAATTATACACTAAGCTTCTAAGAGGGTGTTTGGAAGAGCTTAATTGAGCTCATAAGCTTAGAGAGAAAAAATCATTGATCGTAATTCGTACATCTTGCAAAATTAAAGCTTAGACAGAGAAACCGTAGAGGTGGGTTATTTTTGTAAATTGATTGTTGTTTATAAGATTATGAAAAAATAAGTTGGGTTTGAGGTATTTATTTTTTAGGAGCTTATATAAGCTGTTGAAGCTTATTTTCACAATTTATAAGTTGTTTATTTTGCATATACTTTTCAGGAGTTCATAAGTTGTTTTAAAGAGCTTATAAGCTCGGCCAAACATCCTTTTGATCGTACATTGAAATTTTGAAGTGGGGATGTCTAATGGCCATAATGAGAGTGTCTTGTGTGTGAATTAGTGACTCACTTTTTCTAGGTAATGGAAAAGAGGACCGAAACATGAATATGGAACATTGTCTTTCTCTATAGAGTAATGTATTCTGTTGTTTGGTTGGCTGAAGATTTTAGGTATAGTCTATAATAGAATAGATGGGCTCTTTTAATTGATGAGGACTCTGTTGGCCTAACGCAACTGTGAATGTGGTCCTACATTCTGTATTTTAGTGCAACTTCTTATCTCTCTGTGTTGGAGTCCTGGATAAGCATAGGTTCCTGTCTGTGTCAACTAGTTTTTCACTCCAGCAACGAGATGCTCGTTTAGCGAAATATGCATGTGAAACGTGCACATCCGTATGAGGCCCTTTCGGCTGTCATTAGGGAAATCTGTAGTTTAGATCTTTGTATTCTCCCGTCGTGTGGTCTGTGGATTGTGACTGTCTATGGAAGCAACTATTTAGATGGTAAAAAAACACATGGGGTAATTGCGTCTAAATACACGAACTTTCGTCCAATTCTGATTTTGAACATAAACTAGAAATTCTGCCTCAAAATACACAACTGTTCTGATTTTTCACACGATTGTCAGTTTCTAGCAAATTAATACGTCATGGCTAGCTGAAGTGACAAGTTATAGCGACGTAGAATCCAACTACATGGTTTAGTACATCAGCCGTTTAAGCCATGTAGCATTTCAAGCGTCCACCTTAAAAATAATTTGGTGACAATAGTTTGAAAAATCAGAACAATTGAAAGTTCGTGTATTTAGAGGCAGAACGTTTAGTTTATGTTTAAGATGGGAATTTGGTGAAAGTTCATGCATTGGCAGCTGTTGGTTGCACCGCAAAAGTGAACTGCAACCAATTTTGGCTGTAGAAACAGGGACAAAATAGTTATGACTTCCTTGAGATTATTTAGAAACTTACATGGAAGGTTGTGTATTTTCCTCAAATCTTCGTGAGAAATTTAACCAAAAAGACTGTAAATAACTTTTGCACTGCTATCTTATGCAGCAATTTTCATTAATTTGTGAAATTATGCAACTTCAGCTTCTTGATTTTAAGTGCAGGGAGTTAGAAGGGAAGTCGGAACTCATGCAAAACTACTGAACAAAGTGATGCCGAGAACCAGATTATATACACCTTCTTCCTCCACAGACGATGCAAACGATGTCATAAATTCCTATTCCAGAGAATCATCTTCAGACTTAGAGATCACTGATCCTGTTCTTTCGGAGGAGTATAGCTCGTTGCAGAAGAGTTCTCTATTGCTCGAGTCTGATAACCGGATGCGTGTAAGATCCTCCAGTGTGGTATCCGACATCTGTGCAGGATCGGAAAGTGTAGCATCATCGTTGAAGGAATCCGTCGGCCATACGGAGATTGAAGTTGCCGCCGGAGCCTTCTTAGGTTTGGTGGTGAGCTTAGTAGTGTGCCCCTGCTTATAGTACAACAGGATATTAGAAATTCATCTCTTGTCACCTAACATTTGGAGTACTTTTTAGATTAATCTTATACCATACATATGCTACATTGATCTCTCAATAAAATGCATTGCTCTCAATGCATTTTATACCATACATATGCTACATTGATCTCTCAATAAAATGCATTGCTCTTTCTAATTGTATGAGTCTAACTACAATATTATTTTCTAGTGATTACTTCTCTTAACATCCCAGTGTCTTTGATGATACATGGAAATCGATATATTTCGGAAATCTGCCAAATAAATCACAATAACGACACATTTTGCAATTTCAACATTGTTATATAAGTTTACAATTCCAACCACCTTGTATTCTTGACTACCTCTGTTGGAGATCTTTTTCGGCGACGGTTGCCAAAGCAGCCATTATTTTCTAATATTTGGAGTGGTTGCTTGACCCTCACTATGCCCTCTTTCTTAGTTTCTTTTGGCATCTTTTTGTTTATATCGTCTCCTCGTTGATACTCATCTCAAGTTTCGTTGTATTTCTCTTATTTCCATGTGTCTGTGTTGCGTGTCTCCTTATATTGAATCTCTCTTGCATGCATCTATCACTGTGTGGACCCGTTTTTGCTCTTAGTTTCCTTTTGCACACTCACCTATTCACACGAGCACTGATGTTACATTAGGTCATTGGAGACGTGATTTTCCCAGAGCACCGAAGCAGCATATTTTGTTTCTTGTCCCTTGCCTTATTATGTGATTTATTTGGACGGAGAAGAATAGCGCACAAGCATAGGGTTGTTCCTTTCCATGCTTCTCACGTGATTTAGCAAGTTGTTGATCATCTCTGCTTCCTAGTTGCGGTAGGAAAGCTCATTGTGGTTTATTGGCATGGATGTTCACCTCAGGTGGATATCATGTCGACATCTCCTCTCGTGATGCGGGTGTTGCGTTCCAGGATGGTTCGTTGGCATCCTCCTAATGCTCCTTAGGTGAAACTGAACATATATAGCTCTTTTGATGTTGAGACATAGCGAGCAGTGGGTGGTGGTATTGTTTGAGATAATTTTGGAGCTACCCTCACAACCTTCTACACACTACTTTTTGTCACGTCTAGCTTTGTGTCAGAGTTCTCGGCGCTTCATTATGGTCTTTTGTTGGCTATAGATTTTTCTACTGATATCTGAGGTTGAGATGAATGTTGCTGCAATTATTACTCCCATATCTATAAGGCAACATGGTTCGGAAAGTGTGCAACATATTATCACCTAGATCTAATCCATTCTTCGGGATTTGCAAGTCCAATTGACCCACATTCATAGAGACGCAAACCGCCCATCTAAATTTGTGGCTAGTAGGGACATCTAACATAGCTTATTGTCTATGATCAGTTTACAACTTCTTGTTATTTTTTGGCTCTCGTTAAGATTGATCAACTTGATTATCCTAACTTTCAGTTTCGTTTTCATGATGTTAGTTAGATTGCTTTTGGCATGTTGGTTGATTAGTTGGTTTCCTTTTTATGAACGTAGTCAACTTTTGGACAAAATCTATGCTTAGTTTTAGGTGCCTTGTTTTTGTTTTGTCATGTTTCATTTCTTCGAGCGTTGTCACTTTTGGATATAGTCATGTATAAAATACTGATTGTTCTGAAATAAATACATATATAACAAAATTGAATCGAATTGAATTATTTCAAAAAATACGAAAAACTAAATTATGTTTTATTGTCATTTATGAATTTTATTTTAGCTATAATTTATCATTTTCTTTTTCATCAAATTAAGGTTAGAATATTGTAATTAAAATTACAATTAAATATACTTAATAATTTGAATTTTAGTTTTGTTCAATTTTGAAAATATCAATCGAAATAGATCAGAAAAATCAATTTTTTTTTAAAAAATAAAATATAATCTAAATCCAATATTTTAACTTGATTTGATTTGATTCGATTAAATACAATTAATCGAATTTTGAATGTTTTGCTCACGCTACTACCATTCATTTGAATTGGCAAAATAAGCCCTAGCCCTATCCAAGGGACTAACCTGATTTTGAGTCGGCTGTGGTTAGGTCTACCCAAAATGATCGAATGCCTAACCCAAACATTTTGCTAGGCAAATAGCGTTTCAGACATGGTTGGGTTTTCATATTTTTTTGAGTAGTTTTATTACATAGCCCTCATTTTATTCTCTAGAGCTCTCATATTTAAATATAGGATAAAGTACAAAATAAATTTTTAATTATTATTTTATATAATGACTGTAAAGAATAAAAATAGAGGCTATGACTAGAAATAGAATCACCCTATTTATCTTTTGGACAACCCATCCCAGCTGGATATTTATAAAAAGCCCGATGACTTGGGCTGGATCACCCGACCCGATCCGATCCGTAGATTACCGGTTATCATTGGGGTAGTGAAGACGTTAGTTATGGAAATCCCGCTTTTCGAAATCGTGTCGAAATTTCAATACGCAGAGCAGCGGAAACGAAACAAACTGCCGAAAGACATCTGACAACAAATATCTTTCAGCGCAAAAAATTTCAATTGTATTTGAAACCGCCATGATTGCTGCCGCGCTGCAACCCGTCTCAGCAGCCCCTGAATATCTGTGCTTCGCTAAGACCCGGAGTAGAAGAAAACCCTTGGTTACTCTCCGGAATTCGCTGGTAATCGATACGGCGGCGGACGAGCAGGCCTCAGCCGAAACACCACCGGAATCCGTCTCCCGCCGCCTTATACTGCTCCGCCACGCCAGGAGTTCCTGGGAAGACCGGTCACTCAGAGGTACTCATTTTCCTGAGCCTGCAAGCTAGCAATTTTGGAAAAATGTGAAATAAAATCAATGTGTTGATAACGTGGCAGTGATGGTCATTTGCACTGATTTATCAGCTATTTTGACGATATTAGAGTAGAATAATTGCTGAAATATTTTGCTTTGGAAGAATATGTAAATGTTGTTTCGGCTTATTTGAACAGATCATGATCGACCTTTGAGTAAATTGGGACGAGCTGATGCTGTCAAATTAGGTCAGAAACTTGAGCAGTTGGGTTGGATTCCTCAACTTGTACTATCCAGGTGGGAGATGCCTCTTAATTTTGGTAAACTAAATTGGTAGACTAAATTGAATCCATGAATTTAATTTGTATTTAGTTGTGTGCATTGTCTGTAGTGATGCAAAGAGAACACGGGAAACGTTGAAAATTATTCAGGAGCACGTGCGTGCTTTCTTGGAAGCCGAGGTACATTTTGTTTCGAGCTTTTACTCCGTTGCAGCCATGGATGGGCAAACAGCAGAGCACCTTCAACGGACCATATGTAAATACTCAAGAAATGAGATTCTTACAGTAATGTGAGTCTGCTGATTCTAGATGACCCTTTCGCATTTCATGTATTGGTAAATTTAGGGGAAGTATAGTGCTTCTTAGATGTTTGGAAGATCTTTGTGTCCTGAAGTGTAGTAATGTTTAAGTTACTACCAACTAAATTATGTTTATATGTGATGGTGAAATTTTAATCAAGAGAACCTTAGTTGGTCTATATAACAGCTTTGACTTTCTGTGTCCTACTGGCACTTCCGTGTATGGAAACCATGAATGAATTTATGAGTAAGATACACACACATATATGTAAGCATGCATGTATGTATGCTTTTAGTTGGGCTTAAGAGCCAGGGGGTCCGAGGTAGTAAAAATAGTTAAAATGGATTTTTTAATACTCTTAAGTCTTAAGAACCTATGCCTTTATCTTCTCCTCTAATATCCTTTGCAAGAAAATGACATCACATGGAAATGTTTTTTGTGTATCAGACCTTTTACTAATTATGCAGGTGTATGGGCCATAACAGAGGATGGGAGGAGGCAGCTTCGATGTTCTCTGGTGCCTCCATAGAACTGAAGACTTGCAATGCTGCTTTGCTTGAAGCAACTGGGAACTCATGGGAAGAGGTCCTACATAATCTCTATGTTGTAGCTTGTAGTTTGAATACTTCAGTTCTTTGCAGTTTTGACATAGTGAGTCACTAAAATATGTTTTGAAGCCACCATTTTTTTTTTGTCTCACATTGACTTGGTAAATGATCTTGCTTCTGTTTATAAGTTTGGAGCACCCTCTCCCCTTATAAGGCCTTTTAAGGGGATGAGGGGCCCAATTCTAATTTGGTATCAGAGTTGAAGACACCCTTTATGTTCCACATTGATGTATGTAACATTGGAGTACCTGATAGCGTGTAGATCAGCTGCAGCCTGTAGATTTAGGATTATCTTTATTTTATTAGTTTTTGTTAGTTTCATAGTTATCTTTTATTTTTCGCAGTAGTTCAATTATTTAGGGTTAAGTTATTTAAGTCAGACTCATGGGCTCCAAGTCATTTAATTGGGCCTCAAGTCATTAGGTCTATATATAGTTCTTTAGGACTTAGGGTTACGGATATCAGGGGATCATTGTTTAGGGACAGCAATAGCTGTAGGGCAGAGATATTTTTTCTCTGAGGGCCTCGCAGGAGGAGTTTATATATCGTATTTTTATTTTCTTTCTTCTTTCTTCATCTTCACACGCCTTTACTCTATCAAATTGGTGCGGTGAACGATGGTTACTACGCGAAGTACCGAATCTCGTTTGGAGGATGTAGAGAAGGCGATTGGGGAATTGTCTGGCGTCATTCGGGAGTTGCGGACTTTCCAAGCGTCAACAGAAGCCCGCCACTCATCCATGGAGACCAAACTTGATGCCTTGATGAAGAAGTTTTCCATCTCTGTTGATACTCCACACGACGAGGAATCAGGCGGGAGTCACCACAACGAGGAGGAGATTTTACCACCCATGCACAAGATGGACCTTCCAGGTTTTGATGGGTCCGATGCACACTCTTGGCTGGCTCGTGCTGAACAATATTTTTTAGTGCACGCTACACCCACTGATCAACGCGTTAAAATTGCACTCATTGCTATGTCCGGTTCTGCCATGCCATGGATACAGATGTTGCTGCGACGCTGCCCTACTTTGACTTGGTCGCGTTTTACTCGCGAGTTATTGATTCGTTTCGGGGATGGGTCTGCTATTAATGGCTTTGAAGCTTTAGTTACTACAAAGCAGACGGGGACTCTGGAGGAGTATATTTCTGCTTTCGAAGCTCGAGTATCCCAGCTGCCGGAATTCTCGGATGAGCAATACTTGGGTTTTTTCCTCGGGGGATTGAAGAAGGAACTTCGCATGATGATTCAGGACCCGACTATTACAGACTATTCTGCTGCTGTCCAGATGGCAAGAAAGCTCGACTCGGTTTGTACTCCACAAACGAGTTCTCCCTCTTTTCGGGTTACCACTACCCCGACGCCTCCATCACGGTCTAGTTTCCAGCCGCATTCTTCCCCAGTCAGACATCACAGCCCTCCACCCACGACGAACACATCATCGGTTGTCTCCCACACGTCGTCCGCTTCTCCGACTGCATCCCTCACTTCGTCTGCCCCTCCCCGTAATTTTCGCAACATCTCCACTGAGGAGTACATGAAACATCGTGCAGCTGGCACTTGTTTTCGTTGCGGCCTGAAATTTGGGCCGTTGCACCGCTGCCCACCTAAAACACTACAGGTTTTAATCGGTGACATGGAAGATTACCCGGACAGGGACCTAGAGAATTCTGAGGATACCGGGCTGAAGGAGGAAGTCCCATGGGGTCATGTGAATCAGCAACCGCCTTGAGCACAAGGCTGTTTCGACAGGCGGGCAATTGATAGCGTGTAGATCAGCTGCAGCCTGTAGATTTAGGATTATCTTTATTTTATTAGTTTTTGTTAGTTTCATAGTTATCTTTTATTTTTCGCAGTAGTTCAATTATTTAGGGTTAAGTTATTTAAGTCAGACTCATGGGCTCCAAGTCATTTAATTGGGCCTCAAGTCATTAGGTTTATATATAGTTCTTTAGGACTTAGGGTTACGGATATCAGGGGATCATTGTTTAGGGACAGCAATAGCTGTAGGGCAGAGATATTTTTTCTCTGAGGGCCTCGCAGGAGGAGTTTATATATCGTATTTTTATTTTCTTTCTTCTTTCTTCATCTTCACACGCCTTTACTCTATCAGTACCCTCTTCCTTTTAAGGTCTTTTAAGGGGATGATGGGCCCAATTCTAATAATATGTTTGATATATTAATTTATTCTAGAATATGTTAATAATGGAGATTCACATATGTTATGTTAATAATGTAGATTCACATATGTTATGTTAATAATGTAGATTCACAGATGGCACTTATGCTGGAAAAGTAAATCTACATTCTTTTTTTCTTTAACATTTATTTTAATGAAAACAGTATTGACTTTCAGTTGAATATCAATTTAGGCAGACAACTGCTCTTTGAATCTCCAGTAAATTTTGTTAATTAAACCACATGAAGGTGTTAAAGCAGGAAGCTGTAATGCCTCTTTTCTTTGCATGCTTAGACAAAGGACATCTCAGATGGTTTTGAATTGTATGCATAAGCTCTCTCATCTTTTTATCATTGCAAACACAGAAGCATGCTTTCTCATGATTTGTTAGATTCTGAGGAATTTATTCACTACTACATTTAATGGATCCAATTCTTTCTTCCCCTCTACATAAATCACTAAATTTTAACAGATAACTTTCTCTGGACCGCCTGGTCACAGTGTTACTTGGTTTGGCGCATCACTGGTTTCATGGATTGACATGTTGCCAGATATTGATGCCTGAGATCCTTTGCTTTGTGTAAAGGGAGTGATACAAAATAAGATTAGATGCTGGGGCAGTCACCTTTAGAAATCATTCGGCTGTCATTTTACTTTATGTGAAATCGTTCTTATCCCTCTTGT
Organism: Salvia miltiorrhiza; assembly: GCF_028751815.1. Classification (NCBI taxonomy): domain Eukaryota; kingdom Viridiplantae; phylum Streptophyta; class Magnoliopsida; order Lamiales; family Lamiaceae; genus Salvia; species Salvia miltiorrhiza. Next base: position 15,398,657 of record NC_080388.1, read on the forward strand.
CAACTGAAGAAAATCCATTATGTGGTGCTTGCTGAGTAACATGAAGCTCTGTTAATAGCTTAGAGAAACTGGTTCCTATGTGCAGGAGTTAAAGGCTTCATTCTGTAACTATTCTCGGATGCTTTTCAAACTTCAGTTCATATCACTTACGTCTAGAGGGAAAATCTGTCTTTCATCTAATTTTCTTAAATTTATCAATGTCGTATTCAGGAAACTGTTAAGACCTCCTCAAAACAAAAGGCACTGAGGCATTTCTTTTCTGATAATAGTTTTGGTGTTTTTTGATAGGGTCTGTCCTCCCTTGTTTTTTTTTTCTTACCGTGTCTGCAAGAAAGGACATCTTGCAACTTGATGTGCCTATTTTATACAATTTCGATTTTATTTGGGCATGTGTGCTTGAGTGAGTGGGTGAGAAAGAGAGAGTTACAATGGTCTTTAATCTCATATGGGAATGTTGTAGAGCTGAAATGCTGAATAACAATGTTGATCTAGGAGTAGTAACCCTTCACTGGTACGTCTAACTTTTAATGGTTGCTAGTTGAAGTTGGCAGCAACTATTGCCTTCCTCTTCATATCTGTTCAAACTTGGTGGACTCTCTCTCGTGCATCGGTAGCTAATGTCATTTTTGTTTCAAATTCCAGGCATTTTCTTTAGCAGGATTTGGTGGTTGGAAACTGCATGCTGTCATAAAGCCCGAGTCTGATCTCCTAGGTGTTGTTTAAGTTGAGGCCAAATTATCGTCCCAGCTGTCAGTGAACTTGCTCCGCTTCATCTACACTTGAGATCTGACACGATCGTGTCAATAGAGGAGTTATGGGAATAAGTTGTCCATGTGGCTGCTATCTTCCGAGGTAGTTCTACGAGTTTTCCTACTTGTTGCCACCTCACTGTAGTCCTATGCTTTGATTGCTGGAAATACGAGTGCTCATGCGCTATGCTTATTCAGCTAGCGAAAGTTCATTTTTTGGATGAACGTACATATTGAGGAAAGGCATCTTTTGTACATTTTAGGACTATTCAGAGCATCCAGCCATCTGTGAGGAAATATGTTGCTATTACATTCCAATGGAGTTCTCTTCATGAAGATGTTTTATCTTCTGCATATGTTATTATCGCCACTTCATTTGTATTGATAGCTAAAATGCTAAAACTACTGTACAATCGGATTAATAAAAAAGCTTTGCTATATTATTTTGACTTGTATTCTAACCTCGTTTTATAGGTTTCTGCTTCTTGATTATGCATTTTAGGGCTAATTGTGTCTACGTACATGAACTTTCAATTATTTTAGTTTTGAATATAAATTAAAAAAATTGCCTCCAAATATACTCACTTTTAATTATTTTAATTAGATGTCTATGTCACTTCAGCTAGTTACGATATTAATTTGTTGGAAATTGACGAGTGTATGAAAAATGAAAATAAAAGTAAGATTAGATAGAAGTTTGTGTATTTAGACTTAATTAGTCCTTTCATATTATGCTTGAAGTTGGCACATATATATGTCTCAGTCCCATTTCAAAAAATGTGAATTCATAAAGGGTATATGCATCTGGCACTTGGAATATCATCTAAAACTCGACTATTAAGAACTGTTTTAGCACAATATTAAGGAATGATGTCCATATTACCCCAATCAAATGGATAATGACGATTTATCCTGATGGCATCTTCCATACCAGATTCAAAATAACATCATTTCGTCCACATGAAATGCTATTCATATTCTATCCCATGTCGAAAATTGTTTTTGAGATAAAATTTAATGGTTAAATATAGTTTGCTCGTCAGCATTTTTAAAAAAAATATGATACTTCCTCCCACTAAAAAGTTTGCCCCAATTTCGTTTTTTGATGTCTTCAAAAAGTTTGTCCAAATTTACATACTCTAATTTTTGTATATAAATGCATCAACTTTGCAATTATAAACTATTCATGATTTGACTAACTAATACTTGGTGCATCTCAACCTGATTCTTTCGACACCTAACCAACTTAGGTTCGAGGATAAAATAGCTTTATGTAAAAGGAAAGACAAGATTCGAGAATCTGAACATCAAGAACAGCCATGGCACTCAATCACCTGCGTGATAGAAGAGGTTATTTAGCTGAAAGAATAGTTAATCTTCCAGAATTCACCTGCTCAGAATCTAAGCTTCTAAACCTAAATACTCCTTCCATTAAACCTATATACGCGTTTCAGAAGTTCCTCGACCTAATGCAAACAAGCGTTTCAGAAACTAGACAGAATAAGCATAGATCAGAATGGATTAATCGTCGCTATTGGTGACCCTCTTTAACTGGTTTTTGCCTGCAATGGATAACCCTGATTGATGATAAGACTATTCTCTTCCCAATAAATCAGAATCTGGCTACTGATAAGGAGGGCTCGAGCTCGACTCCAGTACTGAGTGGCTCAGAACCATTTCTGGTGTAGTGCATGCAACGTCAGTGCTCCCGCGCTGCTTTTTCTCCGGTCTCTCATTTGGGCTGAGAAGTGGTGACGACACATGACAATCAGAATCAGGTGATTGTGGGTCGTTGTGAGAGGAGAAAGACTCATCAAACGAAATGCTCTTGGCTGGATTACGTTCTTTGGCAAGCTTGTCGGCAAAAGGGGGCTCAGACGTTGCAGCAGGGGTCCCTGGGTCAGTTTTGTTCTCAGATTCGGGGCAAATTCCCTCTGCTTCAGGTACAAAAACACCTGAGACGGGTGCTTCTGGAAGAGCTCCACTTAGGCGTTGTTGTTCTTCGATAATCTTTTTCAAATACTTTCCTTGGGCTTCTATCCGCAACTGCAGCTGCCTCTGCACCTGTAACATTCTCTAATAGTCTTAAAATATCGAAGACAACAAAAGAAACAAGCATCTTGTAAAAAAAATTCATTCACTCTCCCTCCCCTCCAAATTAGTGAAATAACAATACCATGCATCATAGTTCATTAGCTAAGCAGACTTCTGGTCCCACTATATTTTTTTGGGGTAATTGCACCCAAGTACAATAACTTTCACCAAATTCTAGTTTTGGACATGAACTGAAAATTTTGCTTCCAAATACGCGACCTTTCAATTGTTTCGACTTTTCACATGATTGTCAATTGCCCACAAATTATTGTATAGGTGGACACATAAAATGTATACATGGCTTAAACGACCGATGTACTAAATGACGTAGTTGGATGTCTATGCCACTTCAACTAGCCACGATGGCATTAATTCGTCGGAAATTGACAACCGTGTGAAAAATCTATTCAATCGAAAGTTCATGTATTTGGAGGCAGAATTTTTAGTTCATGTGCACAATTAGAATTTGATAAAAGTTCGTGTATATAGGCACAATTAAGCCTATTCTCTTCTCTTTCAAGTTTCACACTATTTTCCACAATTAAGAAGATTAATGTGTACAAGACCAATTAAACTGTAGAAGACAGTTCAACAGCATGATGTACATACCATCTATAAGGAACATATAGAAAAAAATTATGAAAAAATAACAAAGTGTACCTCCAATTGCTCATGCAATCGCTTTTGAACCTCCATTTGCAGCTTCAGTGCTTCAGTTATTTGCATTCCTCTGTAAAGAAAAATAAAATTCCTTTAGTAAAATGTCATGATATATTCACCATTAACACATAGAATTTAAGCTTAAAGAAGATACATCAATAAGAATAAAGGAGACTACATCAAAGAATGAATTATATATGGAAAGATCAGAAAAGGTAAAAAGGACAACACACAAAGAGTTGCCAAGTTATTGTGATGAGAAACTATAAAAATGCTGAAATTGGTTGTGATACACTTACGATGAACTATCCAAACCAGAAAACATGTCTCCAGATTCTTTCTTTTCAGCCTTTGTCCCTTCGAAATCATTGCATAAATGAGTAAATACTAAATAAATCAATCGATAACAACAATAATTTTCTGCAAAAAAGTCCAACGTATTATAATTACTATCTGCACATACAAAGAAAAACAGTCAAGAAAATACCTACCATCAGAGGAAGAATCTGGAAGATAGTTGGCAAGTCGGTATTTCTGTGGTAGATTTTAGATTAGTGCAACACACGAGACTGATAAAAAACACTAGAAAAGGATCTCTGATGGTGTGCATACCTGTAAGTGGCTTTTTACATGGTAAATTGTTAGCCCTTGAACCCCCATAACTCTAAGAACGCCTTTGGGAGTAGCCCCTGAAAGCAGTAATAAAATATCAGAAGACGATTTCATCCAAACGGCTACAAGGATGCAGGCTCTCCATATAAGCCATTCCTTTAAAACAAAAAAAGATGTTCGATTTCTTAACAATGAGAAGCCAATAATAACTGTTTACATCTATTTTACCATGCTACCAGAGTGGGGGAAACGAAGCAAAATATATTAGTCTTAGCTATCAGGCACAATACTTACGACAGCAATGATAAGAAAATACATTTCGGAGTGTGAGAAATACACTTATATATCTGGCTAGTGAAAGTTACACAGTAGTGTGATTCCTTACAGCATATCGAGATGTATTGGAACTCTCCTATCTTCCCCCTCGACTATTACATGCCAAAATAAAATTTCTCCAGATTGATGGGACAAAGTAGCTTCAGCTAAGCTAGTAACAATTTTGTTTCTTCTATTCTTTTTTTATTGGGTTACTCATCTGTTAATCTTTTCCTTTTGTTACTAATCCATACTTTACTATTTCATTCCAACAGTAACTACAAATGTGGCCAGATCCAAAAACACTTACTATCTGGTCCACCAAGTTGTGCTACAGCATCAACAAATTGCTCATGAAGCTCATGGGTCCAACGAAGCCGATGCTTCGATGCTAAATTGGCATTGCTGGTCACATTGTTACCTCCACCCATGGAATCCATCGTGCTGGTACTGCAATCTAACAGCTGATTTTGTACTACTGTATCCCTGTGAGCTAAGTTTGATGAAATAAAACTTTATTAAAACGAAAGACAGGCACCTAAACCAACGGTAGAGGATGACACGTCAATTTTTCAAGTACCGAGGCTCATTAAAACCTCACATGGCAAAAACGCTTTGGGAAAACACCGAAGGAGGAAAAAGAGTACTCGTCTATTAAAAGGACGAGAAACAAAACAAGATAAACCAACTTTGGACCGGTTAACACCTACATGAGTATATTTTTGTATGAGTGGAAGAAACCTGCGAGCTAAGTGAGCTAGGAACAAACTTCATTAATCTGTGGCAGAAACAGAAATGCCTATTAAACGATAGGAGCCAATAAATTCTGAAATTCACAGGAAAATACTGATTAGCCACACACTAAAGATACAAAAATCCTAATCCGTAGCTCAAATTTTAAAACATGTGCTAAAATTACTTTGAGCTATTGCTATGCCATTAACATGTTTCATTTTCTTTCCTCTCAAAAAAAAAAAACATGTTTCATTTCTTCCTTACGAGTGTGCTATATACAAATACAAGAGAATCATAAACTTCAATAAATGTAAAGTATAGATTAAAGAGACAAGATGAATATTGAACAAATTGTTGTAATTAACAATAATTAACAGTAAAATGGTACAACGATGCGCACCTAATATCAAAATGAAAAAAGCATAGCTTCACCGTTGCCACTCCTACAGAAAGTTAACCAGAATTCAGCATATAGAAATCAGAAATCAGCATTCTGCAAAAAAAAAAAAAAAAAAAAAAAGGAATATCAAGAGTTGACCAACAACTCGGAACCCACAAAAAAAAAACAAAAAAAAAGTTCCAAAACAATCGGGCTTAAGTTTTCACATGATAAATTTGAGAACTTGCAAGAGAATTCTCACACAGATCTGCAGAATCCCACGGCGCAACCCTTTAACAACAACGATTCAGTGGGTTGGGGAATTCAAAATACCCCGAGTTCACAAAAGGAAAAGAAAATGATACAAAATTGAGGTATTGGTATGCAAAAAAGATGATTAGCGAGATGAATTCAGAGATTGGGCAAATGAAGGAAGACAGAAAATAAAGCAGTAATGAGCCAAGAGAGGAAGTGGCTGACTATGGCTCTGAAACCCCGAAAATTTTTGTTTTTGGTTTTTCTTTGGAAGTTTGATTTGATTGGAGGGGTACTGTGTTTGCCTGTTTATGCCGAATAATTTATTTCTTCTTCTGTTTTCTAGTATTACGTTTCTTTTTCAAATTTTTCTTTTTGGAATATTATGTGTCGGTTATTTTTATGGAATGAAAAAAGAGTTCCATTATTATATTACTCCCTCCGTCCACGAAATGAGTACCCATATTTCATTTTTCGTCTGTCCACAAAATGAGTACCCATTTCCCTTTTTGGCAAGTGTACCCCACACATCTCTTTAATCAATACACTCAAAAAGTGGGACCCTTAAACTATTCACATTACAAGCCATACATTTCTTAAAACCCGTGCCGTCCACAAATGGGTACTCATTTCGTGGACGGAGGGAGTATTAAATTGAGGTTTAATATAAATGAAAAAGAAAAAATAGCATCCCTTGAAAGCATCAGAGAGCATACTAAGGGTATGAAACTCAAAAAGAGATCGTAGAAGAAAGAAAGAAAGAAAGCTAACAAATCAAAACCTTAAGTCCGGATAATCATCCATTTCCGACCAACGACTAGGGGTGGGAAGATAGGGTTCGGGTATCGGGTACCCGATTACCTGACCCAAAAAAATCGGGTATCGGGTACCCAATACTCGAAAAAATCGGTGTCGGGCTCGGTATCGGGTAGTTTGAGCGGCTGAAAATCGGGTATCGGGTATACCCGAATACCCGATTGAAAATAAGGGGGGCTGTATTTTCGATTAAAAAAAATATAGGGTATTTCGGGTATTAGGGTACCCTAATACCCGATTAGGCCAAAATTGGGTAATTCGGGTACCTTAATACCCGAAATACTCGATTTTCATAGTTTGACTTGAAAAATGCGATTTTGACCGGGTAATTTAGGGTACCCGAATACCCGACTCGGGTACCCGAGTCGGGTATTAGGGTACCCGATTTTTTTTCGGGGTCGGGGTCGGGTAGTGATTTTCAGTGTTATTCGGGTTCGGGTACCCGATTTTTTCGGGTAGGGTACCCGAACCCGACCCGATTCCCAGGCCTACCAACGACTATTGGCAATATTATCCATTACACGTGTAACACCCCGTACTTTTCCTCATGTTGTGAGATAGTGTCTTAACACTATTGAGAGCACTGAGATGTCGAAATACGAGACTACTTTTTTTTGTGAGCAGATAAGACAGTTTGTCTTTAAATAGAGATATGAGTGGACAAACCAATGATAGAGTAGAGTGATGAGATTTGAGAAATGAGTTGAGATAGAGATGCCGATTGAATTGAGCCGAGATTTTATTTTATTTCCAACTACCGGGAATAGAGTTACCGGATACCGAGTTATCAGAGTTTGATTGTCCTATTAAGAAAATAGGAATAATAAGTTGGAAATAGAGTCGAGAAAGAAAGAGTGAGAACCTCGATGAAAATAGTCGGTTAGAGAGAGAGACGTTTAGTCTGTTTGTGTTTGCCGACTGCTTTGATGTGATGTTATGTGAATTACGTGACTGATTGATTATGTGATTTCTGTTACGTGTGTCATTATGACCAAGTTACTATGATTTTTATTTGAGACCTTAGCACTTGGATTTTTGTTTAAGTTTCCAAAGAAAGTGCGATTTATTTTTATCGAGAAATCAAATGATGCCGGTTTATGGAAATTTTTCCTAGCATAATATTTTTAAATTATTTTTCCTACGAAGAGGAATATTATAATCGAGTGAGTGCACTAATAATAGTGCTATAATTATTATTTTGGTCACATGAATAATTATACTATGGTATTATTATTAATGAGTGACATTTCCATAGTTATTGTGATTTTATTTAATCACCCTTCTCACACTTTATTTTAATTTCTTTACCATATGTTATATGCCTCAAATTACTAAGTGTAGAGATTGAGAGAGTAGAGATTGAGAGTGTATTATTGAGAGAGTAGAGATTAGAGTGAGAGAGAGATTAGAGTGAGAGAGATCATGCTTTAATTGCAAATATTCCCTAAGATCTCAAATCTCTTTAAAGATCATCCAAATCAAATACAATCTTGCAAAAGTTTTCCTCTCTCTTCTCCACCCCATTTTCGAGCTCTCTCTCTCTCCCCTTCATCTCTCACTTTCCACCATTGTCAACCACAGATGAGACCTCCGAAGCTTCACAAAACTATGCCAAACACATAAATCACCAACAAAATCCCACATAAACACTTTCTAGCTACTTGAATTCAAGAGAATCCTTGAAGATTGGCTTCAAGACTAGAGAGAGAAAGTTTGATGTTTGGTGTAAACTTGGGTAAGTGATCTCTATATTCATAGATTAGACTTGTATGATGTTATATGTGAGTATTTTTGGATGATTGGAGCAAGAAATCATCCCCTCTTTTAAACTTCAAATTTTCGAAAAAAATGGGTCTTCACCCCTTCAAAAAAAAATTTCTTTTTCTTTTCTTGATTTGGGGTGAAAAATGAGTTTTATATGATGTTTGGTGGTGATTGATGTATGTTGTGAAATATGTGCCTTGAAATGTGAAACTTCGATGGGAGTTAGTTTACCCAAAAATGGGAACTTTTGAGTCAATGAGTTAAATGATGAATTGATGATGTAAATGAGTCCATGAGATGTATAAGATGATGATTGATGGAGTAATTTGAGTATATGATGTCAATTGATGTTTTTGAGGTGAGTTAGTTTACTAAAATTAGGGATATGTGTATATATGCCCTTATTTGTGAATTGATGGTTTTGATGTGAGATTAATTGGTTAAAAATGATAGATCTATGAGTGGATTAAAGATTCATATGTGTTTGTAAATTTTCAAAGAGTTTAGTTTAATAAAAATTAGGACTTTCTTGTCTATGTATCTATTAAGTGATTTGACTTAAGATATATGCAATTGAGCATGATATTAGTGTTTGAATATGTTTGATTAAGTCTTTTATTGGCTAAGTAAAATTTTGACTTGAGTTAGTTTATGAGAGTTTTGAGTTCTCATATTTTGAGAAGTCAATAAATGATAAAGTGAGGTCTAATTGATTTATGATTATTATGTGAACTTTTGCCATGTGTTGTTAGGAGTTTTATGATGGATTTTCATTAAAAAAAAAATAGTTTACTTGATAAAAAGAGAATAAATATGTGAATAATGAGTTATATGATGTAAAAGATCATATTTGAGTATTTGAGTAACTTTGAGCATGAGAATGAAAAGAGAATTTGTTTGATACGTTCGTTGAAACGTTTTCTATGAGATTTGAGTTGTGATGAAAGAAAAGAGTCGAGATTGAGTATTATGAGTATTTTGTTGTATTTGAATGTTTTAAGTGCTATAAGTGCTTAAAATGAGCTTTGATGAGTTTGCTTTGTATAAATGTTGAGTTGAGCATGTTTGCTTGTGTGTATGATTCGGAGTCGTTTTTCACGACCCACTGAAATACTGTTTTCGAGGGGTTTTTGATACCCAAACACAATGAAAATTTTATGGTAAGTATATTTGAGAGTCTTGAGCACACTGGTAAAATTTCAAGTCATTTGGACTTCGTTTGCTATTTTTATAAAATATAAAACCAAAACTGCTACGTTCTGCCGAATTGTTCGGTGAGTAGCTAATAGAGTCATCGTTTCCAGTAGCTTTCCTTAGCATTCTGGAATCCAAATTTTTATGGTTGAGACCTGAGTGTCTTAGCTAAGATCTCACCAAATTTCAGACCTTTTTGACAACGTTTACTATTTTTCAAAAATCAAACTTTTCGGTTGCTAAAAACTGCTGAATATGGTAGACTGTAGTAAAACTGTCATATCTCCTAAAATACTTGGGGTTTTTGATCCTACTTTTTTTTAAATGAACCTAGACTCAAAGAGGTTTCTTTTGGTATAAGTTACGACTAGGGGAGTTCTGTACAGAGTATGGTGAGGTTTTAAAGTTGAGTCAGTGAAGAGTGAAGTTTGTTTTTGACTTGTCTATGTGTGTTTTTCATATGCTTAAGTGTTTATACTTGTTTATGTGCTTGATTGCTATGAGTTTGAGCCGAGTTGAGAGTTAAGTCGATAATAGGACGTGTGAATCCTTAGAAGCCGAGTATACCTAGGGATTGAGTTTTAATGGGTAAATAGACGTTGAATAAGAAGTTATAGTTAAGATGAGTTTGGATTTAGAGATTGAGTTTCTGACTAAGGTTTGTTTTATCACATGAACCTTCGATGACGATGACGATGTGATGATGACATATGAAGGCTCGAGCGAGACGAAGAAGTAAGTTGCCTGATTTCTTTCCAGGATTAGCGAAGGACTTCAGGTGGGCAATACTTTGAGTATACAAATATTATACGAGCTTTCTAAAATGATTTGATGATGTTATGAGTTTAACAAATGTTTCGAGATAAATGATGTTTGAGAACTGTTTGACTTGCCAATTTTTGATGTTGAGCTTGTATGTTACCCTCTACTGATGAGATGAGATGAATTCGGTCCTGCTACAAGTGGGATTTTGTGCACAGAGGTGACTGTGAGCCGTCTTCGGGTCGGCCGGTCACGGTACTTGAGAGGGAGGCCTACTTCTCAGTACCTTTGATGATGATGAGTTGTAGATGTGGTGCATGCATGTTGAGATCTTTGACAGCTGTCATTCGTTTATTCTTTATGATGTTTATTAAAACTGCTTACACAGGTTCACTTACATTAAACTTATTCCTGTGTATTGCTGAGATGTGGCAAGTTCCAAACATATAGCTCTAAGAGCACCTTTCTTGATTTTCGGCGTTTGCCCACTGAGTATTATGTACTCACGCCCTGCATGTATTTCTAAATGTGCAGGCTAAGCGAGGAGCGAGATTGGTCTGGTGCTGGTGGGGAATTGTTGAAGGATGTATTTACTTTATCGTATTTCTATTTTGACGATAAAGTCTTGATGATTGATATACTTTGATTTTCTTTTGAATTTAAGCAATGTACTCACGGTTATATGTCTTCATACATATAATCGGTTCGCCTTTTGCTGCGATACTCTGCATATTATGATTCCTTACGAAAAATGAGCGATACCCGTTTTGTTTTTGTTTGTGAAATTCCTGATAATTAAAAAGTTATAACGACATTGACGAATTTACCCTTGGGTTCATTTATGATGATTTCCTTAACACCTTTTGATGCGAGCTTCCGCTTGATGTTCGACCTATTCTTCTTATCTTTTATTCTTTTAAAAATAGTCGTATCGATACTCGTACCCCACTATCACTAGTGTCGGGAATCGGGCTGCGACAGGGTGGTATCAGAGCGGGTCATCTGCTCTGAGTCTATTGCTTGACTGAGTTGAACTTTTGATTGCTTCTACTCTTTTAAAATTGAGTACTAGCCTAATTTGAATTCTTAGGCTAATTTGAGAGAGTCAGTTCGAAACAGAACCCCAGCACCCCATCTCCTCCGGCTTAACGAGGTAAGAGGTAGATGTTGTTTCTTGTTGCTTTCCTGTTGAAAGCTGAGTTTGATTCACTAATGAGTCATGTATTGTTTTAATGACGAAATTGTTTGAGATGATGGAATCTGATATGAGGCAGTTGATGTGGAATACGAGGAGAGATGTGAGGCTAGTATAGCCGATGCCCTACCGTACTAAACGAGGATGAAGTCGAGAAGAGGCAGCGATACATCGACGATATAGCGAGGCGATACACCAATGGTTCAGGACTTCTGGACTGCGAGAGGGCGATACTCTTGGAGAGTTTCTAGCGCATTACCACCGTCGTTGGTGGGAGGCTAGTATCCACGGGATTGATGAGGCTGAGGCCATCACTCACCTGATTCCACAGCTGCCACCCGAGTGGCAAGACTGGGCGGCTTCGCTGGTGCCGCAGTATATCAGGAGGACTGAGTTCGGGCGGTTTGTGAGCACCGATTTTCGTGGTTCCATCGCGACGTTGAGCCACCGCTACCTTGCTTATGGCGAGCCACCTTCACCGCCGTATGGAGAGTCTGAGGGACCAGCCCAGGGAAGGGAGCTTGTTGTTGTGCCCCCACTTCCTGAGGAGCCGTTTTCGATTGCCCTCTACCCCCAGCTGATCCGATTCCAGTTTCTTTTGAGCTGGATGTTTCAGAGCCGATGGTTTTCGAGGCGTACTCTCCAGTGGTAGAGCATGACCCGTTTGCGTTTCTATCCCTTATACCTTTTCCCAGCGCTGAGTTACCGCCTTGGGATTTGACACTGGCGACGACACCTTTGCCTTTGCCACCTGTTGAGTCGGCGCAGCCGATTATTTCTATTGAGCCTCAGATACAGTATGTGCCCTTTGATCCTTATCCGAGGGTTGCCCCGTTGCTTGAGCCGGGCACTTTGGCTTTTCAGACGTATATACACTCGATTTTATATCCACCGTCCCGAGACGCCCAGGAGGGAAGGTCTCGGCCAGTGCACCTGGACAGTGAGGAGGAGGACCCGGATGAGGAAACTCCAGATATGACGGTCGGCCACGGACGGACCCAGCCGTTACAGCGTCATATTACTGCCGACGGAGTCGAGGCATGGGTACCTGTTCCCGAGGTGCCGATTTATGGTCCGATGATGGACACCGACGTCGAGGATGAGCCGAGCGACAATAGTGTCTAACGACTGATCGACGAGTACGAGAGTCAGGAGACGGAGCCGAGTGAGGAAATGGAAGTTGACGATGCGACGAGCTGGATTTCAGGAGATGATGACTAGCGATCACGTGTATCTAGTAGACGCGTACATATGTATAGATGCATAGATGATATATGTATATATATAGGTAGAGAGGCATAGTATATTGTGTACGTACAGATGGTATATATCTATAGGTGCTTAGTACCTATGATGCTTGTATAGCTAGAGCATCATTTTAGTGTTAGGACCTTTGTACATAGGATCCTACTTTTGTAAAAGACCTCGAGAGAGAGGCAATTTTCCATATATATATATACAAGAGATGTTGATGATTAATGAGTTTCACTATCTTTATCAGAGCTTTGAGAATGATGATGACGTTGAAGTTTGATGATAAATGAGAAATAGAGATTGATGAGAATTACGAACGATGATAGACGAGAAATAGACTGGATGAGAGTTTTGAGAACTTTGAGATCGCAAATGAGATATAGAAGTAAAGTGAGAAAAACGAGGATTTGTATTTTGTAATGACGAACGGTTAGTTTAGAAGTCGATAGTTATATAACTCTTTTTCCTTTATAGTATACCTCCGAGAAGAAGAGGGAACCGAAGAAACATAAACCGAGAAGAAGATGAAGAAGAGGAGCAGAGAAACCAACCGTTGAGATAATACGACGAGAGTTAGAGTTTTCATCGCGATTTATAAACACGACCCTAATAGGACGAACGTATAATGGAGACCTCATAGGATGCATAGATACTATTGACCAATTGTACTTCGTAATAGAGGTACTTTTATCGGGACAGCGCGTATCATCGCTAGAGTAGTCATGAGAGTAGACTTATTGAGTCCCTATCCCGCTTGGTCGTATTTAAATTTTTCTGCATCCATTTGAACTCCAACAGGAGATGAACTATTTCCTATTGAGAAAATTTTTTCCAGATCCACTGTGTTTGAGCCTGAGCCGTTTGTGTTGGAAATCCTTACCCCTTGCTTTAACAGTGGACAATTTATTCATTTTCCACTTAGTGGATTGTTTCTACCTCCAGTATTGATTTACTTCTATCATATCATATCTCAGTTTTTATTCTAGATTCTGTTCTAGCTTTTGATCTTACCTTGGTTGTAACTTCTTCATTATCCTTGAAATAGCACTGGCTATTATGGAATCATTCCATTACTTGAGCTCGTCTTGTTCAAGATCAGACATTTTTATTTATCACATCCTATTCCCTACCACATCCGACAAGAGTTAGGAATGTCTAGGTGACTAGGATAGTATAACAAGAAAAGTGTTTGGAAGAAACACGAGTTATGGCAGCAGTCGTAGAATATATTATTACGGGACGAGCACAACTTTTCGATCATGGATTTTCTGATATTAGCCAAGTATGCAAAAAGCTAACCAATTCGAGGATGAGAAGAAGTGATGCTAAGCCAGAATAGGCAATAGCAGATTCAAGAAGATCGATTTGATGGGTTAGAGCAGATAATGTTTTCCACGATAGCAGACTGGGATGATGACTAGTATAGAAGTAGCATCGTCGTAATAATAGGGGATGTTTTATTTTCGTTATGCCCCGCAATTAGTAAGAGTTCTCGAAAGAGAAAATTTTCTTATATGTCTATATGACGATGACCAGAGAGTCTCTATGCTTGAGTAGAGTTTTGAGCTAATGTTGCGATGATAGACATGAGATATGTCTTTGACGATGAGTTAAGAGAATCGAGAAAATAGTATGATGTTGAGTAAGAGTCTTATGATTTGTGAGTTATGAGAATTAGTTCTAAGGTTGTTATATGTTCCCTTAGACTTTTGTCGAGAAAGAGAAACCGATTGAAGAAAGAAATAGAGTTGATGATATGAGATAAGGCAATAAAATTGTAGCTGAATACGAACGTCAGTTTCGCGACTTGGTTCGGTATGCCACATATCGAGAAGAAATGAACGAGAAGATGTCAGAATTGTTTCGATCAGATTTGAGATAAGAGGTACGAGACGATTTAACGAGTCAGAGTGCGGTTATGTGTACTGAAGTATTAAATAGAGCATTTGATATAGAACTGGAAAAGCAGCCAGAGAACGTGATTTGAACTTCAGCACCCCAAACGAGTTGGAGCATTCCAATGTGCAAACAACTTTTGCTGGATGCGGGCAAGAAGAAAAGAGAAAATGGGACGACCGAAGTCAAGATCCCAAAAAGTCGTGGCAGAGTCAGAATGCGCCACCACAATATCAGAACTGAGACAAACGGCCTTATGTTGGCCCAACTGCTCCAGAAGCAGTAAACCTTCAAGGACCGCGAGGGATGTCGCTTTGTCGAAGAGCAATAAATTACGTCTGAGAGAATGCAAGATGAGGCAAAATAGCTGTTACACCTGCGAAAGGGGTCGGACACTACTCGAACCAGTGTCTGAATCGTCAGCAAAGTGGAAGCGGATGACGACCGAGTCAGTTTCGGCCACAACTCAAAGCAATGGAGAGAACTCTACCGCTACCTCCACCACAGCGACAACAGCCAGCCTACCGACCACATCAGTCAAGAAGGCAACCACCAGCCCCGCAGGCGAATCAACCGCATCATCAGAGACTGTTCGCGCTTGAGTAGAAAGCACCAGACAAGAATAGAGGAAATTTGTCAGATATAGGCGAGTTGAAAGATGTGCCCATTGTATTTTTGTTTGACACTGAACGTAGAGCTTGCTCCACAATCTCTAAAGAGTAGCCACACTTGTAGGCAGAATTACTACGATTTCATCTGTATGCCCTAACTTAGAATTCGAGTTAAAATCGACTAAGCTTGAGGCTAGAAACCTGAGATTGATGCCTATGTGGCACTTGGATTAATTTGGGAAATGGACTGGTTAGAGGGAAAACCATGCGAAGATACAATGCAAGGAGAGACGGATATCTTTTCAGCCACCTGGCTAAGAACCTACTTCCATCATTGGTATTGAGAGAAAATGGAAGAAGACGCCAATCATCTCGGCACTGCAAGAAAGAAAGCTCTTGCGGAGAAAAGATACAACCACGTACGTTATATATCTGAACCAGAGAGATGAATCCAAGGCAAACGTTGATGGCGTGTTAGTTGTACGAGAGTATAAAGACGTTTTTCCCGAGACTTTACCGGAATTACCCCAGGCCGAAAGCTTGAGTTTACGAACGATTTAGAGCCTAGCGCCGTACCGACGTCGAAAGCGCCGTATAGAATGGCCCCCTACAGAGTTGCGAGAGTTAAAACTGCAACTACAAGAACTTCTAGATATGGGTTTCATTCGACCCAGTGTTTCCCCGTGGGGAGCACTAGTTCTTTTTATTAAGAAGAAGGATGGAAGCTTGAGGTTGTGTATCGACTATCGAGAGTTGAACAAAGCGACATTAAAGAATAAGTATCCGTTACCTCGAATCGATGATCTGTTCGATCTACTACAAGGAGCGAGCACTTTTTCCAAGATTGACTTGAGAACGGGATACTATCAGCTGAAGATACGATCAGAAGATATTTCCGAAGACGGCATCGCGTATGCAATATAGCATTACTATAAACTCAAAGATGTTTGGAGGAAATGCCTTTCGGTTTGACGAATGCTCCGGCAGTATTCATGGATCTCATGAATCGCGTTTTTCATGAATACTTAGATAAGTTCGTGTTAGTCTTCATAGACGATATCTTGATTTACTCGAAGAGTAAACGAGAACACGAAGAGCATTTGAGGATCGTGTTGGAAAGATTACGAGTGGAAAAGCTGTATGCGAAGTTTAGCAAATGCGAGTTTTGGCTTAAAGAAATCAATTTTCTTGGCCATATCGTTTCCGCGAGAGGAATTGAGGTAGACCCAGCGAAAATTCAAGCGGTGCAGGAGTGGAAATCGCCAACCACACCGCACGAGATTCGCAGTTTTCTGGGATTAGCAGGGTATTATCGACGTTTTAAATACGGCTTTTTGAAAATCGCTAAGCCATTGACGCACCTGCTAAAAAAGGAAATCAAGTTCGTCAGACGGACGAATGCGAGCGAAGTTTTCAAAAGCTGAAGAAGAGGCTTACTATTGCCCCATCTTAGCTATTCCGAAAACGGATCAAAAGTATGCAGTTTATACTGATGCATCGAAGAATGGTCCAGGATGTGCACTGATGCAAGAGTGAAAAGTTATAGCGCATGCTTCGCGACAACAGAGACCACACGAGATGAGTTATCTAACGCATGATTTAGAATTAGCAGCCGTAGTGCATGCTTTGAAGATCTGGAGACACCATTTCTATGGAGCACGGTGTGAGATATACACCGATCATAAAAGTCTCAAATATTTCTTTGAGCAAAAAGTTTCGAACATGCGACAAAGAAGATGGTTAGAGTTATTGAAGGATTACGATTGTGAAATAAATTATTACCCTGGAAAGGCTAACGTTGTAGCTAACGCGTTAAGCAGAGAGAATCAGGGAGAGTTAGGATTTCTCCTTACTCGAGAAGAGAACCTAATCAAGGAATTCGAGAAGATGAATTGGAGGTAGTAATACCACCACAAATGACAGAAATAGTAATTTCTGCACTGAACGTTACACCTGACTTACGATCGAGAATAGTCACAACTTAGAAAGAGGATGAGAAGATGGAAAGAGTGCGAATAAAGATTCGAACCAAGAGAATAGAGAATTATTAAGAGGCGGCAGATAATGCCATTTTGTTTAAAGAGAAAGTGTGTGTGTGCCTGATAAAGAAGAGTTGAAGAATGAGACTATGAGCGAGGCTCATGACACCCCTTACACCACACATCCAGGATGTATAAAAATGTGCCAAGACTGAAACGACGCTTTGATAGGGGAATAAGAAGCGAGAGATGGCATCTTTCGTAGAAAGACGTTTGACGTGTTAACACGTGAAGGCGCCATTTTGGCAACCTTATACAAATTATACCTATTAGAGACTTCCACAATAGAAGTGGGACCACTTAGCCATGAATTATGGCATCGATTAGCAAAATCGAGAGAAGGAAATCCAACAGTTGAGTAATCACTGATAGATTCTTTTGATGTTAGAAACGATGTTTATGTGAGTTTTCCCCATCTCAGGGAGTATATCATTTTCAAGTTAACGAAGAACTCAAACCGAGATATATAGAACCTTATGATATATTAGAGTAAGTAGGCCATGTAGCCTATAAACTAGCGTTGCCTCCGAGCTTCGCGAACGTCCATGACGTTTTCCATGTTTCTCAAATGAGAAAGTACGTGTTTGATCCAAACCACGTCATCCATCAAGAAGAAGTATTCCTGGAACCAGATTTGAGCTATGAAGAGAGACCTGATGCTATGCTGGTCCGGAAGATCCAACAATTGGGGAACAAGTCGATTCCTTTGGTAAAAATCCAATGGAGACATCACAGTCAAGAAGAATTAACATGGGAACTTGAAGAGAAGATGAAAGAGAAGTACCCAAAGCTTTTACCCGAAGGTGAATAACTCAAATTTCGGGACGAAATTTTTTTAAGGGGGGTAGGATGTAACACCCCGTACTTTTCCTCATGTTGTGAGATAGTGTCTTAACACTATTGAGAGCACTGAGATGTCGAAATACGAGACTACTTTTTTTTGTGAGCAGATAAGACAGTTTGTCTTTAAATAGAGATATGAGTGGACAAACCAATGATAGAGTAGAGTGATGAGATTTGAGAAATGAGTTGAGATAGAGATGCCGATTGAATTGAGCCGAGATTTTATTTTATTTCCAACTACCGGGAATAGAGTTACCGGATACCGAGTTATCAGAGTTTGATTGTCCTATTAAGAAAATAGGAATAATAAGTTGGAAATAGAGTCGAGAAAGAAAGAGTGAGAACCTCGATGAAAATAGTCGGTTAGAGAGAGAGACGTTTAGTCTGTTTGTGTTTGCCGACTGCTTTGATGTGATGTTATGTGAATTACGTGACTGATTGATTATGTGATTTCTGTTACGTGTGTCATTATGACCAAGTTACTATGATTTTTATTTGAGACCTTAGCACTTGGATTTTTGTTTAAGTTTCCAAAGAAAGTGCGATTTATTTTTATCGAGAAATCAAATGATGCCGGTTTATGGAAATTTTTCCTAGCATAATATTTTTAAATTATTTTTCCTACGAAGAGGAATATTATAATCGAGTGAGTGCACTAATAATAGTGCTATAATTATTATTTTGGTCACATGAATAATTATACTATGGTATTATTATTAATGAGTGACATTTCCATAGTTATTGTGATTTTATTTAATCACCCTTCTCACACTTTATTTTAATTTCTTTACCATATGTTATATGCCTCAAATTACTAAGTGTAGAGATTGAGAGTGTATTATTGAGAGAGTAGAGATTAGAGTGAGAGAGAGATTAGAGTGAGAGAGATCATGCTTTAATTGCAAATATTCCCTAAGATCTCAAATCTCTTTAAAGATCATCCAAATCAAATACAATCTTGCAAAAGTTTTCCTCTCTCTTCTCCACCCCATTTTCGAGCTCTCTCTCTCTCCCCTTCATCTCTCACTTTCCACCATTGTCAACCATAGATGAGACCTCCGAAGCTTCACAAAACTATGCCAAACACATAAATCACCAACAAAATCCCACATAAACACTTTCTAGCTACTTGAATTCAAGAGAATCCTTGAAGATTGGCTTCAAGACTAGAGAGAGAAAGTTTGATGTTTGGTGTAAACTTGGGTAAGTGATCTCTATATTCATAGATTAGACTTGTATGATGTTATATGTGAGTATTTTTGGATGATTGGAGCAAGAAATCATCCCCTCTTTTAAACTTCAAATTTTCGAAAAAAATGGGTCTTCACCCCTTCAAAAAAAAATTTCTTTTTCTTTTCTTGATTTGGGGTGAAAAATGAGTTTTATATGATGTTTGGTGGTGATTGATGTATGTTGTGAAATATGTGCCTTGAAATGTGAAACTTCGATGGGAGTTAGTTTACCCAAAAATGGGAACTTTTGAGTCAATGAGTTAAATGATGAATTGATGATGTAAATGAGTCCATGAGATGTATAAGATGATGATTGATGGAGTAATTTGAGTATATGATGTCAATTGATGTTTTTGAGGTGAGTTAGTTTACTAAAATTAGGGATATGTGTATATATGCCCTTATTTGTGAATTGATGGTTTTGATGTGAGATTAATTGGTTAAAAATGATAGTTCTATGAGTGGATTAAAGATTCATATGTGTTTGTAAATTTTCAAAGAGTTTAGTTTAATAAAAATTAGGACTTTCTTGTCTATGTATCTATTAAGTGATTTGACTTAAGATATATGCAATTGAGCATGATATTAGTGTTTGAATATGTTTGATTAAGTCTTTTATTGGCTAAGTAAAATTTTGACTTGAGTTAGTTTATGAGAGTTTTGAGTTCTCATATTTTGAGAAGTCAATAAATGATAAAGTGAGGTCTAATTGATTTATGATTATTATGTGAACTTTTGCCATGTGTTGTTAGGAGTTTTATGATGGATTTTCATTAAAAAAAAAATAGTTTACTTGATAAAAAGAGAATAAATATGTGAATAATGAGTTATATGATGTAAAAGATCATATTTGAGTATTTGAGTAACTTTGAGCATGAGAATGAAAAGAGAATTTGTTTGATACGTTCGTTGAAACGTTTTCTATGAGATTTGAGTTGTGATGAAAGAAAAGAGTCGAGATTGAGTATTATGAGTATTTTGTTGTATTTGAATGTTTTAAGTGCTATAAGTGCTTAAAATGAGCTTTGATGAGTTTGCTTTGTATAAATGTTGAGTTGAGCATGTTTGCTTGTGTGTATGATTCGGAGTCGTTTTTCACGACCCACTGACATACTGTTTTCGAGGGGTTTTTGATACCCAAACACCATGAACATTTTATGGTAAGTATATTTGAGAGTCTTGAGCACACCGGTAAAATTTCAAGTCATTTGGACTTCGTTTGCTATTTTTATAAAATATAAAACCAAAACTGCTACGTTCTGCCGAATTGTTCGGTGAGTAGCTAATAGAGTCATCGTTTCCAGTAGCTTTCCTTAGCATTCTGGAATCCAAATTTTTATGGTTGAGACCTGAGTGTCTTAGCTAAGAAATCACGAAATTTCAGACCTTTTTGACAACGTTTACTATTTTTCAAAAATCAAACTTTTCGGTTGCTAAAAACTGCTGAATATGGTAGACTGTAGTAAAACTGTCATATCTCCTATAATACTTGGAGTTTTTGATCCTACTTTTTTTTTAAATGAACCTAGACTCAAAGCGGTTTCTTTTGGTATAAGTTACGACTCCAGGGGAGTTCTGTACAGAGTATGGTGAGGTTTTAAAGTTGAGTCAGTGAAGAGTGAAGTTTGTTTTTGACTTGTCTATGTGTGTTTTTCATATGCTTAAGTGTTTATACTTGTTTATGTGCTTGATTGCTATGAGTTTGAGCCGAGTTGAGAGTTAAGTCGATAATAGGACGTGTGAATCCTTAGAAGCCGAGTATACCTAGGGATTGAGTTTTAATGGGTAAATAGACGTTGAATAAGAAGTTATAGTTAAGATGAGTTTGGATTTAGAGATTGAGTTTCTGACTAGGGTTTGTTTTATCACATGAACCTTCGATGACGATGACGATGTGATGATGACATATGAAGGCCCGAGCGAGACGAAGAAGTAAGTTGCCTGATTTCTTTCCAGGATTAGCGAAGGACTTCAGGTGGGCAATACTTTGAGTATACAAATATTATACGAGCTTTCTAAAATGATTTGATGATGTTATGAGTTTAACAAATGTTTCGAGATAAATGATGTTTGAGAACTGTTTGACTTGCCAATTTTTGATGTTGAGCTTGTATGTTACCCTCTACTGATGAGATGAGATGAATTCGGTCCTGCTACAAGTGGGATTTTGTGCACAGAGGTGACTGTGAGCCGTCTTCGGGTCGGCCGGTCACGGTACTTGAGAGGGAGGCCTACTTCTCAGTACCTTTGATGATGATGAGTTGTAGATGTGGTGCATGCATGTTGAGATCTTTGACAGCTGTCATTCGTTTATTCTTTATGATGTTTATTAAAACTGCTTACACAGGTTCACTTACATTAAACTTATTCCTGTGTATTGCTGAGATGTGGCAAGTTCCAAACATATAGCTCTAAGAGCACCTTTCTTGATTTTCGGCGTTTGCCCACTGAGTATTATGTACTCACGCCCTGCATGTATTTCTAAATGTGCAGGCTAAGCGAGGAGCGAGATTGGTCTGGTGCTGGTGGGGAATTGTTGAAGGATGTATTTACTTTATCGTATTTCTATTTTGACGATAAAGTCTTGATGATTGATATACTTTGATTTTCTTTTGAATTTAAGCAATGTACTCACGGTTATATGTCTTCATACATATAATCGGTTCGCCTTTTGCTGCGATACTCTGCATATTATGATTCCTTACGAAAAATGAGCGATACCCGTTTTGTTTTTGTTTGTGAAATTCCTGATAATTAAAAAGTTATAACGACATTGACGAATTTACCCTTGGGTTCATTTATGATGATTTCCTTAACACCTTTTGATGCGAGCTTTCGCTTGATGTTCGACCTATTCTTCTTATCTTTTATTCTTTTAACTCGTACCCCACTATCACTAGTGTCGGGAATCGGGCTGCGACAACACGCATACTAGACTTATTGCTAAGATCAATAAAAAATTCTCTCGGTTGGTAACCCATTTCGCTCGCATTCCTGAGACGACTTTTTATGCTATCTTCCGGAACTACCTGCACCGTCTCCTTTCCCATGCCCTTCCCTAAACCCTTTGGACGACCACGCTCTCGCTTCGCTTCGACTCCGTGAGCATTTGCATCCCTTGACTAACTTTCTGTTCTAGCCGACAAATACGACTAGCAAAATCCAAATTATCCTGCTCCTTTTCCACATCCACCGTAATCTTCTTCCCCGGAGCTGGTTCCATCACCATCTCTTCCGTAATCTCATCATCCAAAGATGGTTCCTTAGAGCCATGCATCTGCTGACCCACCTGCCCAACATGCTGCTCTTGTTCTTGTCGCTTCTCCTCACAATCTGACACATCACATAAGGCATCAAACCTATTGGACGAAGGAGACACTCTCGACATCCGCGGAGAGTTTAAAACCCTCGCATTCTCCTCAATTCCCGATTGCTGCACCAGAGACACCTGCTGCACAACCGGAGTGCTTTCCTTCCCAACAACATCAACAACCTTCGACTGACTCGAATTATCAACAGCCTCCAAGCCTACTCCCAGAGCTAGATCTTTGTTAGCTCCTGTGTCCTTAGTAAGACTAACAACCGTAGCCTTTGCTTGCCATGAAGGCTTCAAACTCACAACTTCAGCAGGCTTCTTACCCATCGCAGGTGTATCTTCCGCCTTTGTAGGTCCTGCCTTTGCTTTGTCAGCCAACAAACGCCGACACTTGTTCGACGAATGGCCAGTGATCTTACAATTTGAGCAGAAAAAAGGCATCGTCTCAAAACCAAACTCCACATAAAAAGAAGTATTACCATCATAAATGTACATAGAGTTTAAAATCGGGCGAGCCATATCTACTTCGACAAGAATCCGGGCAAAATGCCCTACTTCGGCGTTAGCCGAATCATGATCAATATGAATAAGATGGCCCAACGCTCTTCCAATTCCCGTAATCACCTCCGGGTTCCAGAATTCCCAAGGCAAATAATATATACGAACCCATATTTGAGCTAATGATGACGATTCTTTGTATGGGTCAAAATAACGAATCCATTCACGTAGCTGGATATGGCCAGAACACAGCTCCTGCAAAGGATTATTTCTAACTCTAATTTTATCCTCCAACATCGAGAATTTCACCATGAAGTAACCCTTCGCCATAGGGACGAACTTGTAATTGGAGCAATCCCAGATACTTTGTAACTCGCTAGTAAACTCTGCAAAAGGCCGCGACTTGCATCCCTTCCGAAGTACTAGACGACCAATGAGGGCTCGTTGCTTGAGAAGAAGGAGGAACCGACAACGTAACTGTTTTCACATGGTATCGACATTGATAAAGAGAAGAAAGGTTTAGATGGCTGTAAAGACTGTGTTTTTGTTTGTATTGCTTGATATTTCTTTTCTGTGAATTACATCTACCCTTTATAGGGCTGAAAAGCAATATACAAGGAAAGTTACAAACTAGGAAACTCTAAATCATTGATCTTGATTTGATCTCTAATCAATGTAAATGATTCTTTCCTTTCCAACACTCCCCCTCAAGTTGAGTGACGGGATTTCCGATGCTCAACATGTCGAGAACTTCTGTAAAATTCTTGGTATTCAACCAGGGGGCTTAGCCCACTGGCCACTGGGTCCTCACTTAAGTGAAGTGACCCGGGTTCGATCCCTCTTGGGAGCGAATTGGAGTTTGAGGAGATATAAGGTGGATTTTGGTGAATGGAGAGATAAGGTGGTTCTTGGAGTGGATGAGGAACTAATTACTAACATCTAACATGACTTTGCCCGATCAAAAAAAAAAAAAAAATCTTGGTATTCACAGCCTTGGTTAAAATATCAGCGAGTTGATCTTCAGATCGGACAAATGGTAGTGCCACAATACCACTTTCAATCTTTTCTTTGATAAAGTACCTATCGACCTCAACATGTTTCGTCCTGTCATGTTGCACTGGATTTTCGGATATACTAATGGCTGCTTTGTTGTCGCAAAACATTCGACATGTCTTGGTTGGATTGAGGCCCAATTCTGTCAGTAGTCTTCTCAACCAAAGAACTTCGGTTAGACCACTTTTGATTCCTCTGAACTCTGCTTCGGCACTTGAGAGTGCCACCACCTTCTGTTTTTTACTCCTCCAAGAGACAAGATTACCTCCAATGAAGGCAAAGTATCCTGCTGTTGATTTCCTGTCAACTGGGTTTCCAGCCCAGTCAGCATTAGTGTAGGCTTGTATCTCGAGATGTCCAGTTTTCCTGAACAGTACTCCATAGTCAAAGGTTCCTTTCAAGTATCTCACAATTCTGAGCGCAGCTTCCATGTGGTCAGCTTGTGGTTGGTGCATAAACTGACTCACAACTCCAACAGCATACGCAATATCAGGCTGAGTATGGGAAAGATAGATGAGTTTCCCTACCAAACGTTGATATTTTCCTCGATCCGCCAATTCAGCTCCCTTCACAATCTGTAGCCCATGATTGACAGCCATAGGCGTCTCAGCTGGCTTGCAATCTAGCACCCCTGCTTCTACAAGAAGGTCAATAGTATACTTCTTCTGATTGATAAAGATCCCTTTCTTTGGTCTGAGTACTTCGATCCCAAGGAAGTACTTTAGTCTCCCAAGGTCCTTCATTTTGAACTCCTTGAAAAGATTCGCTTTCAACTTCTGAATTTCTTCTAAGTCATCTCCTGTTATGATCATGTCATCAACGTAAATGACAAAGCAAGAAATAAGATCACCTCATTTCTTCAAGAATAAGGTGTGGTCTGAATTGCTTTGCTGGTACCCGAACTTCTTCATAGCTGTGGTGAATCTTCCGAACCAAAAATTGTGAGGAATATCAGTGACTTATCTCCCAGTATCTCCATCTACTGTATTATCCTCCTGTTCTTCTTCAATGACTTGAGAAATATGATCAGCAGAATTAGAAGCCACAATAGTAGGTTCAGAAGCTCTTACCTCAGATATCAGTGGCGGAGAAGATATAGGCTCATGCAGCGGACTAGATTGTTCTGGAGTGGATGAAACATGCTCGGTGGCAAGGCTAACTTTTTCTGTTGGGTCTGCTTCGGGGCCTGGCATTGGTAACCAACTTAACAGGTCGATCTCACTCTCTTTCTCACTCTCCCCCTAACTGTTAAGGTGGGTACTGTAAAAATACTCAGTTTCAAGAAAGTCGTAGTTCATGGTGGTTATGATTTGACGGGTTTTAGGATTGTAACATCTATACCCTTTTTGGTTAACACCATACCCAAAAAACACACACTTAATGGCACAAGGAGAGAGTTTAGTCCGTTCATGCTTGGGAATATGAACGAATACGGAACTACCAAAAACTCGAGGTTGAAGAGTAAGAGCGAGAGGTATATCAGAAAGAGTGGATAATTTCTGTAATGGAGTTTGAAGCTGGAGGGTTCTGGTGGGAAGGCGATTTATAAGGTAAACAGAGGTGGCGACAGCTTCAGGCCAGAAGTGGGTGGGTACCTTAGACTCAAGCATCATAGCACGGGTCATTTCAAGGAGATTCTATTTTTTCGTTCAGCAACACCGTTTTGTTCGGGAGTATGGGAACAAGTGATTTGATGAATTATCCCTCTTTGTTGACAGAAGTCCTGCATGGATCGATTGACAAACTCCCCCCCCCCATTATCGGTTCTAAGGGTCTGGATATATTTTTGAAATTGAGTTTGAATCATTTTAAAGAAATGAGTGAACTTTTCAAAAACTTGAGATTTATTTTTGAGAAAATACACCCATGTCTTCCTAGTGCAATCATCAATAAAGAGCAGAAAATATCTAAAACCTTGACCCCCCACAACAGGTGAAGGACCCCAAACATCAGAATGAACAAGAGAAAATATGGAGTTCACTTGTGTGTCATTAGGCTTAAAAGATTTTCGGTGGCTTTTAGCTAAAACACAAGTCTCACAAGATAAAGTCTCATTTTTCACTAATTTAGGAAATAAAAGCTTAAGATAACCCGTGGATGGATGCCCTAACCGACGGTGCCAAAGCCAGGCTTCCCGGTTAGTAGTTCCGTGAGCCAGCATCACCTTGCCTTGTTGAGCTATTTCATCCACATAGTACAATCCATCCTGCTCAGTGCCACGCCCAATAATATCCCCCGTCCTGATATCCTGAAGAAAACAAAAGTGGGGATACATTATCATGGTACAATTGAGCTCTTTTGTAACATGGCTAATAGACAACAGTTTATGAGAAAGAGAAGGAACATATAGACAATTTGAGAGGCGCAGGGTAGGAGAGATTTCTATAGTTCCGGCTCCTTCAACACGAGTTAAGTCACCATTTGCAGTTTGAACATGTGTTCGGTATGATGTTGATGACTTAATAATATCAGTTTGATCAAATGTCATCGTATCAGTGGCTCCACAATAAAAAATCCACCCTTTATCCCTATCCCTATTATCACAAGAGGTTTGATATGCAGCGGAAGTATTTAGGGAATTTCTACATAATTGAGAGGTGTTTTTAGTATTATGTAGAGGTTTGGGGTGGTTCTGTAATTTATGGAAATCTAGGGGGGTAGTTTGCATAAATTGGGGCTCTTTTTGCAATTCAGGATAACCCAGGGGTGGTATTTGTGATACTCCAGAATTTGGGGAATTAGTGGGCAAGACATGGGGTCTTTTATAGAAATAAGAAGAAGTAGGAGGGTTTGGTCTGAATTTTTCCTCAACACACCTTCCCCATCCTCTCCAGTCGCCTCCCCCTCAAATCGGCCTCCTCCATTTTGCCCAATCTCCGCCGACCGGTTCACGGCCACCGTCGCTGCCTTCACAGCCAACGCCGCTGATTCGGTCTGCTCCTGATTGTTTTCACTTCCACTCGCCATTTTCCCTTTGGCAATTTTGTGATTCGGAGGATTCCCTGAGCGCGGTGGGTTGCCTCTGCCGGCGGCGGTGTGTGGCGGTCGGACCTCAGACCGCTGAGTAGGGCGGTGGGTGGCGGTGAGTCCGGCTCCGACCCCTCCCGATGATGAGGCGTTGATGTCGGCGCGGTTGGTTGCCGGTTGCAAGATTTGTAGTCGGGCGGCCTCCTTTCTCACTTTTGAGAACGCCGACTCGACTGAGGGAACGAGAACTTTCTTGAGAATGTCCCGACAAAGTTTGTCATATCTGTCATCTAATCCAGAGAGGAACTGAAATAATCAGCAATTTCCGATTAGTTTTCGGTGCTTATTAATCCCTTCTTCATAGCAGCTGATTGGATTTGGGTCTCTTCGATCCATTCTGTGGATTTTGTTTGGATTTGGGTCTCTTCGATCCCTTTTTTTGTGTTCAGGAATGAAGAAGAACATGGGTGGGGTAATGAACGATGATGATTCGTTTCTGAGTTCCTAGGATTGAACCCGCTCTGATACCATGTTTTCACATGGCATCGACATTGATAAAGAGAAGAAAGGTTTAGATGGCTGTAAAGACTGTGTTTTTGTTTGTATTGCTTGATATTTCTTTTCTGTGAATTACATCTACCCTTTATAGGGCTGAAAAGCAATATACAAGGAAAGTTACAAACTAGGAAACTCTAAATCATTGATCTTGATTTGATCTCCAATCAATGTAAATGATTCTTTCCTTTCCAACAGTAACTATATCCCCCTCTCTAGTGGGATGCAGCGTCCGGAACTGATGAGCTGGGACGTCAGGCTTCGTCAACCATTTGGGTTTGATAGCCGCTGCATAATTAACCGCAGCGGTGGTAATCAAAGTCGCTGCCTCGACTGGATTATGGCATGGTCGACCGCTGGAGAGTCCAACGCAGATGACGTTGCTGCTATGGCATCAATTGACGCAGGAGCAGAAATCGCCGACACCTCCTTGCTGACCGAATGTAATGCCCCGCTCTTTTAAATACATATTAGATTAAATATGTGCATTAGTTATAAAATTCTTTTAATTATTTATTGTGATTATTTTGTTCAGATAATATTATTTCAGCAAAAGTCTGTATAAGAGATACAGAGCTGCGATTTAATATTCAATCATGAATCAAACCAATAATTAAATTATTGGTTTAGCTACACATTGAAACTTTGCATTACCAGTTGATTGATTCAATAGTATTAGAAATTTTAGATTTATAATCGATTTCATAAATCGTGTTATTTAAATCGAATTGTTAGAATTATAACTTGAGCGTATGTGAATAATAATTTTATTATTACATGTTATGTGTGTTTAGTATTAAGTCGTGAATTAATTCCGACTTTCACGGATTAAATCCCAAGATTGAGGATTTAATTTATATAAATACGACAAGTATTTAATTAGCAGGAATTGGAAAATTATTACAGAAACGAATAAGAACTAGGAGAAACTAGATCACGGAAAATCAAAATCCTACTACACGTATGTCTCGATTTTTCATCCAACACATCAATTCCTACACTATTCCACCTTCTCCTTCAACGCAACATCATACTGCAACAAGTTTTTCAAGGTCTCAATATCTTCCATGCAATCCAAAAAGCCAAGATATGAGGAAAAGAAGATCACGAAAGAAACAAAATTTTCAAAGATTGCATGCTCAACCTTCCCCTCCAATTCAAGATTTCTGACTTCAAAGATTTGCAGATTTCTAGCAAATCTTATTTTTTTCAAAAGTGTAGATTTGCAGCTGACTTTCCTTCCAACTCCCTACACAAATTTCAACCTTCATAATTTCCATTGTCTACGGAATCCACTTATAAATACATAGCATATCAGTTAACACACAGCTCACTCCACTAGCAATAACCACACCCGTGCAGAGAAAGTGAAGCCAACAAGCTTCAAAACAAACTTTGCATACTTCTTAAGCTCAAGTGAGCTCCCTTCGCCAGGCTATTTCTTCGCCGACCGGCCACTAGGCTCTGAACCGAGAACGTGTACTCGTTCCTCCATCTTCAGGCTACCAAACCCAACAATCGAAAGGCCAAAGCCTTCTCTATATTTTCCTGACCAAAAGCCGCAATATCCTTCGGAGGCCAACGTCGAATTCCCGACTTAGCCACCGGCCAACTTACGGCTTTCGTTTCTCACTATCCTTACGACGAAAAAGGATTGAGAAAACACCGTTGTGTAGCCTGATCTACCTCGCACGAGGAAGACTAAGTCGTAGACCTTCGCGGCTAAACACCATCGCGGAACGACGACCAGAAAACCCCCGACGAACAACTTCCATTAGTGCTCACTTGGACAAGGGTAAGTTGACGCCCTTATTTCGATGCATTCCCGTTTCTATTATATTATGGGAAATTTCTGGGGTATATATGGGAGTGTGGTAAATATTTGTACAAAGTTTCATGTTATTTGAACTTCGTTTACCACCCTTTTAAAATTTGAGAAGTCTACTGCCCGTATCTGTTGAAACTGTCGTGAGGCAGATGATTAGGTTAATTATTTCAGTAACCATATGTTGATATTTAGCTCTCAAATTTTTATTGTATGAAGATATATGTGTTAGCTATCTTCATATAAACTTTGAGGTTATTCCGGTAACGTTTGCTATTTTTTCAAAAATCTGGACTTTCAGTTGGCAGAAACTGCCGAATCTGGTAGGCGATGGGAAAATCGCTATATCTCTTAAACTACTTGGAGTTTTTCAACATACTTTTTTTTCAATTAAACTAGACTCAAAGAGGTTTCTATTGATATAAAATTCGACTCCATACGAGTTCGGAGTGAAAGCAGTTTATTAGTTGAAGTTGAATCTATACAGTTTTGTTGAGATGGAAATGATTCAAAATAATTCCTATTAAGGATTTTAAAGTTTTATTGTTGATAAAATATCACTTTTAGATTATAAATGAGCTATTGATGTGTATATATATATATTGGTGATTGGCATTATTAAATGGGGAAAAGGAAAACGTTTTATGTTTATAGAATTATTCTTTATTTATAATAGATAAATAAATGAATAATATAAAATGGAATTTCCTACATCCTCAAAGGTACATGAAATATTTTGATAAAGGAAGAACGATTGTATATGAGTTAGATATAGTCGTTTAAGGAAATATGGGTAGTTAGAGAAATGAGTGAATAGTGATTCACTGCATTTGTTGTTATCTTTTCTATTATTCACTCGAACACATGTTTTCGTGTTATCAAAGGTTCAAATAAACAAAAGCGTCTGAGTAACCTATCGCGCTAAGGAAAGAGAATCATTGTCTTAAGTAGCAAAACACTGCAATCAGGTGGGCATTACTTTTACTATACGTATATAGAGATTCCCTGCGTGTCGTAGGCCTCTTATACGAATGAATGCATGAGATGATTTAACTGTTAATTTCAGTTTTATATATCTATCAAACGAGTTTAATGCTACCTTTGAGCAAGTTATTTCATGACAAAATCTTTGAGTTAAAGTTATTTCAAGTATTGTCTTGCCATAAAATGTTTAAATTTTAGTATGATATCTATCTGCTTTGGCTTTGCCAATGATGCAATCGAATTCGGGTCCTGAGCAGTTGATAGCTATCCTGCCAGGACTAGTGTACACCAGTGACCGTGAGTCATCTAGCGGGTTGGCCGGTCAAGTGACCGTGAGAGGTGGCCACCTCTCCGGCACACAGTTTCAGATATGATAGATTACAAAAGAACTTAGTCTGATCAGACGAACTTTAAGAATCACAAATGAACTTAGTAAGCTTGGGCCTTTTTAGCGAAAAACTCCCTTGCTGTACTGTTTATGATGGCATGACAATTTACAGTTTTGAAGCATGTATTTTTATACCTAGGCATACGTGCCCACTGAGTGCTTTTGTATTCAGCCCTGCATATGTTTTCTAAATGTGCAGGTTGAGCTGATGTGATGATAGTGCTGCAATGAGCAGAGTCTCCAGGGTTGTTAATAAATAGTTAACCTGTCTAGAATATGTCTTCATACATATGTCTAGCTACTTTCCGCTGCAAGATGTTGTTGATGTTATAGTATGTTATGTCATACTTTGAGTCTTAAGAGAATGGTTTCATATGATGTATAACTTGATTAATGATATTAATTAAGTTTTATGTTGTCTTTCATAGACTATTTTCAATTGAGTATTCATGAATAAAAATGACGAGTTTTATTAAGATGAGTAAGTGTTACGGCTATAAATGACGCCCCTTTTCTTCCCCTTCTTCTTTAACCCCATCCCTAGTCGTAGATCACTCGGCTTAACTATCCTTAGTTAGGGCGGGCTGTGACAAAGTGGTATCAGAGCGAAGGAAAACTCTGAATTATAAGTCTTGAGTTTAGTCTAGAATGAGTCACTAGACTAATAGTTATTAACAACCGTGAGCTCAGCGCACCATCACACCAGACTCAACGAGGTATGTAAAATTTCAAAGTTTATTTGACATTAAATTTTGAAGAGCATGATGTTGAAGTTATATGATGAGTTATGATGTTACACTTTGAAGGTGCATAGTTTGAGTTTGAGGATGACAACATGATTAATAATGAGTTATTATGTTGTAAGAGCATATGTTGACGTTACATGATGAATCATGAGAGCGTTTATATCATATGATGTTATATGATTGAGGATGCATAATTATGAGTTATGATGTGATGTATTTGAGATGTTTTGTGATGAGAATTGTTTGAGCGGTTGTGATAAGTCACGATGATTTAGATGAAGGAATCTAATGTCATTGTTAAGAGAGATTTTTTTTACTAAGTAGAAGGATGAAATGAGAACTTAGAGCTAAAGCTTGAGAGAATTAGCAATTGCTTTAAGTACTTGTTGGTTTGAGTTATGAGTTTGAGTTATGAGCTTGAGTATAATAGCATGATTAATGATGAGTTATTAGCATGTTGCAATGAGATATTGTACGATATGTTGAGTTGTTTTGTGACGCGAGTTTTGCTCACGCAACCTTAATGGTACTTGAGGAGGTATCATGAGCCATAGTCTTTGGAGATGGCTTTGAGAGAAAATTGTTGAGTTGTCTTACTGAGTCACGACGATTTAGATTAAGGGATCTAATATCATTGTTTAGAGAGATTCCCTACTGAGTAAAGATGGGACGAGATGAGAATTTAGATGTTTTGAGCTTGAGTTTTAAGATAACAGTACTACTTAGTAGGAGTTTTGCTAAGTTATGTTTTGTTTATTTCTGTTGCTGGAGCCAAGTAGAGTTAGTTCCTAGAGTCACCTTTAAGTTCTCCTTATAGGTTGGCCAGGACTGTTGGCACTGCACGAAAGTGGACTGTTGTGAGATCGAACTCAGGGAAGATCGGATACGAGGACGAGGCGTACAGTATGTGGTACAGAGATACCCTAGCAGATTTTCAAACACATGTTCATAGACTATGAAAGGATGAGAAAGAGCCAAGGAAGGCTAGGGTTGAAAGGATGAGAAGTAGCCGAGGAGGGCTAGAGTTGATGAGAATGAGAAGAGAAGCCGATGTAGGCTAGAGCTAAGGATGATCTTGAGAGTATGAGCAGTACACCCTTGTTTTTGATTAGTTTCAATTATATTGCGATGTATATAACTTACTTAGGAGATATTGATACTTGAGCTTTTGACATGCTGATAGATAAGCATGCGAATATAGTACCCTACTGATGTTAAATAGATGGATGTTCCTAGTGTGCTAAAGTAGCAACTAGATGAGTTAACTGGTAACAATTACCGTAGGAAGTCCAAACCGAGACATAGCACCATTAATGGTGTCGGTTTAGAAGGGACATTACGATAGATACTATGGTTTTTGTAGGGTTTATATAACCCCTTTATGTAAGTCCTCTAAAAAGAGGCATTCTACTGATGGATATATTAGGTTGACCAGAGTGGTCTTTTTGTTAGCATTTCGTGAGTGCTTATTGCCTTACAGATGAATGTTAAGGTGACCGTGAAGGTTTCCTTAAAGTTGAGTTAGTAAATCGAACTTGAGTTTCGAGGATGCTTAGAGCGTTGGTCGAGTTGAGTTTTCCTTTTGTGATTTCAAAAATGCCTCAAAGATATCATCAAGAGTGTGATGTGAAGGATAGGCGGGATAATACTCCGCCACCACCACCACAACATGAGAGGAGAGTCGAAAAATATTGAACTTTCGAAACAAGAGTCTAGAACATAGGACCCTGAGTTTAAGCTTTTAGCTTGCTGGTATCAACTTAAGTTTTGTTATGTATAGTATTATGAGGGTTTAGAAGACACAGAATTTCCAAGTTCGGGATAGTATATCCCGTGTGACTGGGGAGTGATTATGTTGGACCTGGCCAGTCCGCATGATCCAAATCTCAGTAGACGTGTTTTGGGTTTATAAACCCATGTGTTTCAACTTTCGGTTGAAAAGCCAGATGGGTTCTTACTCTAGGTCATTTTTGTTCGACCTGGTAGTTACTTCATTCTACCCTCTGGTCATTCATTTGAGTCTCTTGAAACAATTTGTTTTGATGTCATTCTAGGGTTGAACTCTTACAACTTTTGAGTTATCCTAGTAGATTCTCTTGATGTATAAGACTAGTGAGAGGCACGTCAGAGGACTTTAACACCCGAGCAACTGGTAAACTACACCTGAGAACAATTCAAGGCTACTCTTGAGAAATATGTACCGAGGAGTACAGTAAGCAGCGAGAGACTTATTATCGAAGTTTGATTCAAGGAAAGAAATCGATTGTAGAGTATAATTGAGAACTCTGTGAGCTATCACGTTCGCTCATCAGAAGATGGATACTGATGAAGAGATGTTTGAGTTTTAAGTGCTGGTTTAAGGCAGGACTTTAAGGTAGTATGGGCAAGATATTGGATGCACCAGTTAGAATCCTGTTTAATACAGGAGTCTTGCATTCTTTAAGTGTTTGAAGCATGTTACCTTCAAACTCGAACCAAAACGAGCTAGTCCCAAGTTGAGAGTAATCACTCCTGTAGGAAGAGCTACTACAGTTTCTCACATGATTTCTAAATTAGAATTTGAGTTAGGACCACTAAAGATGAAAACAAGAACCTTGCACTTAATGCCTATGTGGAACGTAGACATTATTCTAAGGATGGAGTAAATTGAGTATATGATGTCAATTGATGATTTTGATATGAGTTAGTTTAATAAAATTAGGGATATGTGTATCTATGCTCTAATTTGTAAATTGATGGGTTATATGTGAGATTAATTGGCTAAGATTGATAGATCTATGAATGGATTAAGGTATCATGTGTGTTTATTAAATTTCAAAGAGTTTACTTTAATAAAAATCAGGACTTTTTGCCTATGTGTTATTTAAGTGATTTTGGCTTAAGATATATGTATTTGAGCATGATATTAGTGTATAATTATGTTTGAGTAAGTCTTTTGTTGGCTAAGAAATTTTTGACTTAGTTTAGTTTGTATGAGTTTTTGAGTTTTCATATTTTGAGAAGTCGATGATTGATAAAATGAGGTCTAATTGCTTTATGACCATTATGTGAAAGTTTGTCATGTTTTATTAAGAGTTTTATGATGATACATGAAGTTTCATTAGAGTTTAGTTTACATGATAAAAGGGAATCTATATGTGTATAATGATTTATATGATGAATGAGATCATGTTTGAGTATTTGAGTAATTTTGAGCACGAAAATGAGAAGAGAATTTTAATGATGCGTTCGTTGAAATGTTTTACTTAAGATTTGAGGTTATGATGTAAGAAGAGAGTCAAGATTGAGTATGATGAGTATTATAATGTGCTTGAATGTTTTCAAGTGCTATATGTGTTTAAAATGAGCTTTGATTGGTTTTCATTGAAGGGATGTTGGGTTGAGCATTTAAGAGTTTGAGATGAGATTTTGGTGAATTTCGTAGGCCTACTGACCTACTGTGATCGACGGTTTTTAGATGTCTAATAGCTTTGATAATTTTATAACAAAACCCTACATGAGTCTTAAGCACACCGGTAAAATTTCAAGTCATTTGGACTTCGTTTACTATTTTTATAAAATACAAAACCTAAACTGCACATTACTACCGAGAATTTCAGAGAACAGGAGAAAGAGTCATTCATTTCAGTAGCTTCCTGTGTGATCTAGATTTCAACATTTTTATGATATTAACCTTATTGGGTTAGCTATATATCTACCAAAGTTGAGCCCAGTTTGACAACGTTTACTATTTTTCAAAAATCCAAGTTTTAGATTGCTCAAAACTGCCGAATATGGTAGACTGTAGTAAAACAGTCATATTTCCTACAATACTTGGAGTTTTTGACTCTACTTTTTTTTATATGAAACTAGACTCGAAGACCTTTCTTTTGGTATGAGTCTCGAGTCCAGGAGGTGTCGGAGTCAGAACAGGTTAGATTTTGAAGTTGAGTCAGTATAAAAACAGAGCATGTTTTGATAATGTTTGATTGTGTTTTCTTATGGGCCTTAGGTGATTGTGTTGTCTATGTGTTTGAATGAGATTAGACGAGCCTTATATGAGAGACAAATCGAGACTTGGAACCATGATTTTCTTGAAACCTATCCTTGAACTTAAGGATTTGAGATGAGTGGAGAGTTTATATAGAGTTGAGTAAGGAGATAGAATATGAGATAGAGCATAAGTTTCCTTTCATGTCTCTGATAATCATAAGTTTTTGATGTCGAGTCTAGAATAGTATCTCTAGACTTCTAAGAATGTCAGTAACCCTCAGCTCGCCGTCACACTGCCGCAACAAAGGTACGATAATAGTTTCAAAAATATACATATATGTATTTCAGATGTTATGAAAGTTTTTCAAGAAAATGTGCACCTTATGTTTACGATGCTATGTGAATGCTTTTTGTCGTGTTTGGGACTACCCGAACCCATAACGACTCAATGAATGTATTTCGTGTTTGGGACAACCCGAGCCCTTAACGAATCAATGTATGTATGTATGTATGGTCGAGTTAGATTCCTTGAATCTTTCCGGCATAAGCAAAGTTTTCATGAAAGGGACATTAAATGTCCATATATGTTAAGGTTTCAAAAGAAACAGAAGTATGTATGTATGAAAGAATGAGAAAGCTTTATGTTGTCGTTTTAGGCTAGCTGCCTATACGATTAGAATGATGGGTCCTCTTACAAACCGTTTGAGTACCACCCAAGAATGCTTTGAGAATGTTAATCGTGATAGCACCGCTTGATCGATTTAAGTAAAGACTGGTAAGATAGAAATGTTTAACATAAAGATGTTACAACATAGAGGCAATGCCTTAAGACTAAGGATTCATTTGAACTATTTCAATAGCGGTGAGATTAAATTTTTTTTTACATAAGAACTTATGTTGCTTGTGATTATGATGTTAGTCGTGATAGCTTGGCTAGAACAACATAGAATGGACTTTCATGGTATCAATAACTTATGATGAAATACTTATTAGTAAGTGCTTTAAGTTAGAAGTTGACTTAGAGCTTTATAAGAGATAAGAAGTTGACATGATTGGGGGCGAAGCTCCCATTTGACTGAGTGATTCATTGTGCTGGGTCTGGCCAGCCCATATAACTAAGATCTCGGTGATTGTCAATTAGGATTTTGACCTTGAGTAGGGCGTCATTCCAATGTATAGACTCACACTATGTAGTTGTCACAATAAGATCTTATTTTACCACGATAAGCACAGTAATGACTAGAATGACTTAGTTTGCTGTCAGTTCTCGAAGTACTAGAAGGTGATATTCTCACAGTTAGAAAGATACACTAAGCATCAACCTATCTTTTGACCGACAGTCGGTAGAAACAAAGCAACTTCTGGAATCCCAAGTGGAGAACCAGGGCAGATAACTAGTATGATAGAGTTTTCAACAAAATGTCAGGACGTGCTCCAAATGTGGTGGACACTTATGAGAAACGCGTGAAGGAGTTCGCAAACGAATGGCGTCATGAGATATTCAATTCCCCTACCAAGCCAAAGAAATATTACGTAGGAACAACCAACGAGCAAGACTCTCACCATCGAATCACTGCTACCAAGGGAGAATGGGAAGACTCCGACACAATCTGGATATACACCATCTCAAGATGTGGTGAAGGAAAGAAAATGGAATGAAGAAAACAACAGAAAATTCGAGAATAGAAAAAGAACTTTAGAATAAGACTTAAGATCCAACCCAACCTCAAAGCCAACAACCTAACACTAGAAGGGTGATTGTTTCGGCTAAAGTGTCAAAAGCTCCATCAATAGGAAGCAAGTATTTGTTTTAAACTTCAGAGAACTTGAGCACTATGTCTCATTAGCCCCAAAGTTGAATTACTTGACTTATGACTTAGAACTCGTTGTGGTTGTGCACGTGTTGGAAATTTGGAGATGCTATCTCTACTAAGTTAAGTGTGAGGTCCTTATAGCTGACAAGAATTTGAAATGCTTTTCGAGCAAAGAGATTTCAATGTAAGACAACAGAGACGATTCGAATTAGTGAAGAATTATGATGGTACCATCAATTGGAAATTAAGATAAGATGTTTCACCACTAAATATAAAGTACTGATTGGTGATTGCCTTATTCGGTTTAATAATTGTTCACCATCCGGAGACAATATCAAGCTGTGTAGTTGCATCAATAGTTAAGTGTGAATTGCAAGAAAGGATTATGAAAGCACGAAATGAAAATGGATATTGGTGAGAAAATGTGTCTCGCCTCAAGAATAAGAAAAACGAAAGGATTCACGAAAGTCAGGAATAGTGCACTAATGGTTATTGGAGGATTGTGGATGTATACACTGAATATTACGTCTCGCAGTTAAGAAAGTATGTGATTAAGAAAGATGAGATAGTCCAAGCTCAAGGCTTAAGTTATGGAGAGAAATCAGTTTAGTGACTAGATTGCAAGGTTTAAGTGTTACGAGGCAATAATATTGTTCTCGTCATGTAGTGGAACCATCACAGGATGGAAAAGGCTACAAAAGAGATGAATGAAACGAATGACTAGTATCACAAGCTAGAATACCAGGTATGCAAATTTCGGGACGAAATTTATTTTAAGGGGGGTAGTATGTAATGCCCCGCTCTTTTAAATACATATTAGATTAAATATGTGCATTAGTTATAAAATTCTTTTAATTATTTATTGTGATTATTTTGTTCAGATAATATTATTTCAGCAAAAGTCTGTATAAGAGATACAGAGCTGCGATTTAATATTCAATCATGAATCAAACCAATAATTAAATTATTGGTTTAGCTACACATTGAAACTTTGCATTACCAGTTGATTGATTCAATAGTATTAGAAATTTTAGATTTATAATCGATTTCATAAATCGTGTTATTTAAATCGAATTGTTAGAATTATAACTTGAGCGTATGTGAATAATAATTTTATTATTACATGTTATGTGTGTTTAGTATTAAGTCGTGAATTAATTCCGACTTTCACGGATTAAATCCCAAGATTGAGGATTTAATTTATATAAATACGACAAGTATTTAATTAGCAGGAATTGGAAAATTATTACAGAAACGAATAAGAACTAGGAGAAACTAGATCACGGAAAATCAAAATCCTACTACACGTATGTCTCGATTTTTCATCCAACACATCAATTCCTACACTATTCCACCTTCTCCTTCAACGCAACATCATACTGCAACAAGTTTTTCAAGGTCTCAATATCTTCCATGCAATCCAAAAAGCCAAGATATGAGGAAAAGAAGATCACGAAAGAAACAAAATTTTCAAAGATTGCATGCTCAACCTTCCCCTCCAATTCAAGATTTCTGACTTCAAAGATTTGCAGATTTCTAGCAAATCTTATTTTTTTCAAAAGTGTAGATTTGCAGCTGACTTTCCTTCCAACTCCCTACACAAATTTCAACCTTCATAATTTCCATTGTCTACGGAATCCACTTATAAATACATAGCATATCAGTTAACACACAGCTCACTCCACTAGCAATAACCACACCCGTGCAGAGAAAGTGAAGCCAACAAGCTTCAAAACAAACTTTGCATACTTCTTAAGCTCAAGTGAGCTCCCTTCGCCAGGCTATTTCTTCGCCGACCGGCCACTAGGCTCTGAACCGAGAACGTGTACTCGTTCCTCCATCTTCAGGCTACCAAACCCAACAATCGAAAGGCCAAAGCCTTCTCTATATTTTCCTGACCAAAAGCCGCAATATCCTTCGGAGGCCAACGTCGAATTCCCGACTTAGCCACCGGCCAACTTACGGCTTTCGTTTCTCACTATCCTTACGACGAAAAAGGATTGAGAAAACACCGTTATTAACTAATGCTTGTAATTTAAACTTAACTAAAAACTTAATCTTAAAATTATCTAGGAGTGAAACTATTAAACCCTAGGCAAGAATTAAAGCAACTTAAAGTAAAGAATTAACTAGACAAATTGAATTTAAATAACTTTAATTAAAACTTCTAATCTAATCTAACTAGGCAGAAACCAAAGTGCATAATTTAAAGAAAGCATCATAAAAACGCATAAAGTAAAAAGCATAATTAAAAAGGCAGAATTTAAATTGAAGAATTTAAAGAAAGCAAATAAAAATAAATAAATAAACTTGATTAAAGAAATACCGTAAAATCGTCTCGAGAAGTAATCTGTCACGTAATTACAACTCTAAACGGAGAACTACTCTAAAACATGAATTAAAAGAACTATGAACTAAACTAACTAGAACATTAATCGAAACTAAAACTAAGAAAGCAATAAACCTAAGCTTTGGCTGCCTAGCGGAAACTAAAGATTAGGGCAAAAGACTTTATCTAACTACACGCCTGGAGGCAGAAGGATTAATTTTACAATGAATAACTAAGCCCTATTTATAGACTTCAAATCCCTCTTGATCACCATGGAAGTTGCCTTTCAAAGTAGAACTCTAAAGGCAAAAAAATCGTGTAAAATAAGGCAACTTCCAGCTGAACGCGTGCTCTGAAAACTCCTCAACTCTGGCGAAATTCGCAGCTCTGGTTGCATACGCGAACTCTGGAAACTCGGCTCTGGAAAGTACAGAGCTGAAAAGTCAGCTCTGGTGGTTGACTCTGGCACTTAGCTCTGCTCTGCTCTGGAGATGTCTACTCTGGAAATTTTGGCTCTGCTCTGGAGAAGTCGGCTCTGCTCTGGATGTTGGCTCTGCTCTGGCGAGCGGGCCTTCAGCTCTGGCGCGGGCTTTTAGCTCTGCAGTCCAGAGTATGCACCTAAACACGATTCTTAGCCCAAAATCTCCAAAATTTGCATTCTTCCATCTATAAAACCTAAATCTCCTGTAAAGCATAAAATAAACCATAAAACGCACCAATTTCCAGAAGATTAACTAAAAATATACGCATTCAAACCCCAAAATTTAGCACAATTAAGCATAAATCACACTATTCGCCAGAGTCAACTCTACAGAGCTGACTTTTCAGCTCTGCACTTATCGCCAGAGCTGAATTTTACGGAGCTAACTTATGCAGCTCTGAATGACAGAGTCAACTATGTAGAGCTGACTTTTCAGCTCTGCACTTCTCAGAGCGCGCTACTACAGAGCTGATTTTTAGCTCTGCCTTGCCTTTGCAGAGCCGACTATCCAGAGTTCGCGTATGCTGCCAGAGCTACGTTTGTCGCCAGAATGGGGATGAGTTGCAGAGCACGCCAGCTGGAG
The DNA here is from genome assembly GCF_028751815.1 of Salvia miltiorrhiza. Taxonomy (NCBI): domain Eukaryota; kingdom Viridiplantae; phylum Streptophyta; class Magnoliopsida; order Lamiales; family Lamiaceae; genus Salvia; species Salvia miltiorrhiza. The sequence goes on from NC_080388.1 coordinate 15,439,573, forward strand.
TTACCTTATCTTACACGATTTTATTGCCTTTAAAGTTCTACTTTGCATGGTAACTTTCATGGTGATCAAGAAGAATTTGAAGTCTATAAATAAGGCTTAGTTATTCATTGTAAAAATCAATCTCTTTTGCCTCCAGGCGTGTAGTTAGATAATTCCTTTTGCCCTAATCTTTAGTTTCCGCCAAGTTAGCTAAAGCTTAAGTTTATTGCTTTTCTAGTGTTAGTTTCGATTATTGTTCTTAGTTAGTTTAGTATAGTTCTTTCAATTCATGTTTTAGATTAGTTCCCGTTTAGAGTTGTGATTACGTGACAGATTACTTCTCGAGACGAATTACGATATTTCTTCAATCAAGTTTATTTATTTGCTTTTACCTGCGTTTCTTTAATTTATGCAATTTAAATTATGCAATTTAGTTTCTGCCTAGTTAGATTAGATTAGAGATTTTAATTAAAGTTATTTAAATTCAATTTGCCTAGTTAATTCTTTACTTTAAGTTCATTTAATTTTGCCTAGGGTTTAATAGTTTCTTGCCTAGATAATTTTAAGATTAAGTTTTAGTTAAGTTTAATTTACACGCATTAGTTAATAATTCTTTTTCATGCCTAGATAATTCTTTAATTTATGTTTCTAGTTAAGTTTACTTTTCCCAGCTTTAGATAATTTTACAGCTTTAAATCCATAGTTTATAGTTTTTGTTGTGACATAATTAATTGCCCTTAAAGATCTTCCTTGAGAGACGACTTTGGGTTAGCTTATCACTGCTAGAATGTCCTTGTTCTATTGCAAGTCAATCTAGAGTAGTGTTTAGGTTGAGTTAATGATCCAAATCGCGACCATAAGACCTTAGAGTTTCAGTTAGGTCTGAGGTTTGAGAGTGGTTGGAAATGTAGAAATGCTCTTAGGACTTGGGCTATAGAGAATGGAAGACACATTAGGTTTAAGAGAGTTTCTTCAGAACAGTGTGAAGCTTACTATAAAGCTCCATGTAAATGGAGGATTTATAGTTCAATTGTGGGAGCTACTAAAACCTTTATGATTAAAACAGTGGGTGAAAATCATACTTGTACTAGAGATATATATGAACAACAAACTATTGGGTTCTAAGTGGATTGCTTGTAGGTATCTTAATGTGTTTAGATTGAGGCCTAACATTACAATACAAGAATTGAAGGATGATCTTTGGGAGAGATTTAACACTCGGGTTGGGGTAGATAGATTGTATAAGGCAAGGGCAATAACAAGAGAGATGGTGAAGGGTACAGCTGAAGAGCATTATGGAATGCTCAGGGGATACCAAGCTGAACTAAGAAGGGTGGATAAGGATGGTAGATATGAGTGGCTTCTGGGAGCAGAACATGTGTTTAGGAGCTTGTACATTGGACTTTTTCCTCTAATAGGTGGTTTTAAAAGGGGTTGCAGACCACTTATTGGTCTTGATGGATGTCATTTGAAGACATATTTATGAGGGATATTAATTGGTTGCAGTTGGCAAGGATGAGAACAACTAAATGTTCCCCATTGCTTGGGCCACTGTAGAGATTGAAAACGAAGAGTGTTGGACTTAGTTTCTGAAATGCTTACTTCATGTTCTGGACATATAAGATGGACAAGGGTGGACCTTTATTCTGACCAACAGAAGGTTAGTGATTTAGTGTGTGTGTTGATTCACTTTAATTGTTTTTGTAATAACATATCTCAATATGCACTTGTTTTTTGCACAGGGTTTGGAAAGTGCAGTTTGCAATTTGGCTCCTCTTGCAGATCATAGAAATTGTGCAAGACACATTTATATGAACTGGAAGAAGTATCACAAAGGTTCAAGCTTGAAGAACATATTCTGGAGGGAAATTAGCCAAAGTCCATCTTATTTTTTTATTTTTGTTAAGTTAGAAATTATGGAATTATGACAGTGTGATCTTGATGAGGAGCTAAAACTGATGTGTTTTGCTAAGTAAACTGATACTTGAAACCAGATTTTGTCTACATATACCTAGTTGAATTCAAAATTATGTACAATGATGTTAAGTTTGTGAATTCCAGATTTTGCTAAGTCAATGATATTGAGAATTCCAGATTTAGTGCAACGATTTTGAGTATGTTAATTTCCAGATTTTGTATAATGAGTTGAATTCCACAATTTTATTCTTATTCCAGATTTTGTCTACAAAGTTGCATATTCTAATAATCAGATTTTGTTCATATGAGATTTTGTCTCATGAATTGCATATTCTCATTTCCATATTTTTATTAGACAATTGCATATTCTCATTTCTACATTCAATATGAGAAATATTGTCATTCCATTGATCATCAAAAGCCAAAGTCTTCACAAAAGTACAACAACAACATTTTTGTTGCACATTCATCCTAATTTGCCAAAATAAACAAACAAAATACAAGATGCAAACAAAACCAACAAACTTCTAATCTTCAATTCCAGTTTCTTGACATCTTTCTCCATCTTTGATGTGATTTTCTTCAATTCAACCACGCATAGTGGTTCTACATCATTCGTTTTTGCAAAGTTCAACCCATCAGCTCATCCCTCTCCATCTACACGATCCAGTGGCTGAAATTTTAATTTCTGAATTGTGGCCTTGTAATACGGCGTGAGCTCAGGATCCACCCATTTACAGAAGCCACAATCATCCTATAAGAAAAAAACAATATATCAACAAACTATTCCAAACAAGAAAGACGAGAAAACCTACCTTTTGCTTTCGACAACAGAGGAATCGCCTCTCCGGATTTTTCTCAGTGTGAGAGATGTGCAAGCAAGCTGGAATTCCATGCTTACAATGTTCATTCGATTGTTTAGCTCCTGAATTTGAGCTTGTGCTCCAGTAAGAATCCATGGGTGTGCTCTAAGAACCCTAAATCGTGTTTACAAAGGATGAATTGCAGAGAACCCTAATTTTTGGGTATCAACAACTAAAACAACATCGTTTTAGTTAAATGTGAAACGGTGTCGTTTCAGTAATAAGACGACAAATCCACGTTGGCTTTCCAACTGCCAGCTCGGATTTAATTTGGGGGAAAATCGAATGCGAGGGAAATTCCCTATTAATATTCCAATTCATGTATTTTCAAGTAAAATTTTTTGGTCATGGAAAAAACCCCCCAAAAAAATTTATATGAATTTAGCGGCAATTAACCGTTATTATTATTATTATTATTATTATTATTATTATTATTATTATTATTATTATTATTATTATTATTATTATTATTATTAGAGTTCATTTGACACGAGTGATTAGGGTGTATAATGTTATATATATACATATATATATATATAGAGAGAGAGAGCGCGAAATTTTGAAGTAGCCAAAATGAAGCATAAAACACAATTTATGGCCCCTCATTGAAAAAACATAAAATTTAGCCTTTTTTAACGATTTCGGATGTTTTTACCCTTAAGTAGGCGGACCGCGTAGGATTAGGCACATGGGTCGCGTGCCGGGTCGGGTTAGGCACTATTAGTGCCATAAGTGCCAACGGAAATCCAAAATAAAACCAAGTAAAATTCAAAATAAAATCAAGTAAAATCCAAAATAAAACCAAGTAAAATCTTGGCACTTATGGCACTAATAGTGCCATAAGTGCCAACGGAAATCCAAAACAAAACCAAATAAAATGGTCTTTTTAGCACTAATAGTACCATTTTACTTTGTTTTATTTTGGATTACCGTTGGCACTTTGTTGGGAACCCCATGGAATATCAGGTTTTATTTTGATGATACCAAAATCCATAGGTCTTAATTGTAGTAGACTAGAACAATTTTAAACTCAAGTGTTAGAGTTCGTTTCTAGTTTAGCTTGCGGTTCTGAAGACTGAAGACTGGAGATTGAAGGACGAAGGATTGAAGACTGAAGACTGAAGATACAAACTGAAGATACCAACTGAAGTATCAGTTGAAGAATCAGTTCGGAACTGATTACTTAATGCGTGCTCCGTGGACTCAGCGAATTGATACTAAAGTCAAGTATCAGTTAAACATTCTTCCTCGGACTGAACTTACAACGTTCAAAGGAAGCCACGTACTCACAAAAGTACAGCCGCATTAAATGCAGAGATCTCAGGATCTCCTTATCTTTGCAGAGGTCATTCCTATTTGGTGGCTACTTTATCAGAGACGTCACATCTCCTGTCCTTCAAGAGAGCCGTTTCCACCAAACAAGGAACCTCGAAGATTGAAGCCTCAGCCCGAATTTGAAATGCTCTCCAACGGAAGAAATCTTGAAGACGTTCTCCGCCAACGGATCTATTCAAGACCTCTCCAATAAATAGCGCTCGAGGATCAACTACAATCTTCACCGATTCAACAACATAAGCTGAAGCTCTGCCAAAATCGCTACTCAGCCAAAAGCTTCACTTCCCCAAAGCTTGAATCGAAGAAGAGAATTTCAAAGCCAAAATTAGTCAATGTCGATTACATACATTCTCTTAGACCTTAGGCAAACCTCTGTTTACCCAGAAGCCAAGGTCAAAACTTGCTCCAAAGAACTTGTTCTTTGCAGTATAGTTGGCAACCGTTCAAACCTTCTTTCAGAAAGAAAGACTAGAGTGTTTGAGTGATTCAGAGTTCAGGAAGGTACTCTGACTTTGAGAAGTCTTAGCGCGGGTTGTGCTAAGCGAGAGAAATCCGACACGAGTGAAGTGTGGGTACTGAAGAAGTGGTTTCTTCAGTGGTACGGTTGTGTGCACCCGGCAAGCACACGGTTTGGTTTGCAGTGCACCTGTTAAGCACTTGCGGAGTGGATTGTTGGTCTGATCAACCGACCGTAGATGTAGGAAAGGGTTTTTTCGAACCACGTAAAAGTCTCTGTGTTATTTACACCTTTTAGTTTTACATTCTTACTTGTGTTGTTTCAATTGATAAACTGAATACTGAATAATTGCAAAGAGAAACATAAGGCTAACAATGTGCTCAACCGAGGCTATTACGAAACTAAGTTTATTTTCGCTGCGTATGATATCAGTCTGACTGATCTATCTTCTGATAGTCAGGAAGAGTGTTATCATCTCTGTTTTAGCAAACTCGACTGAAGCCCTTACGTGCATCAGTTAAGTTCCGGGAACTTAACTGATAACTCATTACTGAAGAGTTTTCAGTATCAGTCGTCAACCCTGTTTGGTCAAAACTCCTTTCAGATAACAGGTGTCATAGTTTGCATGTAAAGTTTCGTTTTGATCTCAATCTTGAGATCCCTTTGTTTTTAGATGAGGAAAGAAAAATAGCCCATAGGTGTATTCCCCCCCATACACCTATTCGAGACCCTCCGGACCTAACACACTTATAGCACTAATAGTGCCATAAGTGCCAACGAAAATCCAAAATAAAACCAAGTAAAATGGTCCTCTTGGCACTTATAGCACTAATACGTGTCATACGTGCATCACAAATACAGAAACAACAACAATAGAATCAAGAAATCATGATGTGAAGAAGATGAAGCACATGAAACAAACAAACAAACTAAAAATCTAAATGGATCATCTAAACCCTAAATGGAAAATCTAAACCCTACGGTGAAGTGTTTAAAATTGTTCTTTTGGCACTTATGGCACTAATAGTGCCATAAGTGCCATACGTGCACAATACAAATACAGAAACAACAACAATAGAATGAAGAAATCGTGATGTGAAAAAGATAAAACACATGAAATAAAAAAAACAAACAAAATCTCGCACCAAAACTCGCCGAATCACTGCAAATTCGTCGAAAGCGGTGAGAGAGAGAGAGAGAGAGAGAGAGAGAGAGAGAGAGAGAGAGAGAGAGAGAGGAGGGAAGCACGCCTCCAGAATTGGAATCAAGACGGTACTCTACCAATTTCTGCTCTTCATCGACGCGGAAGAGAGAGAGAGAGAAAGATAGGAGAAAAGCTGGGATGTGAGGGGCGAATTTTGAACCGGGTCGGGGCTGGATCTGAGGATCCGATGGGTTAAAAGGACATGTTAGTCACACCGCTTAAAAAATGGCCAAAATTTAGTTTGTTTCAATTGCGGGCTAAAAATTGTATTTCTAACTTCAATAGGGCCATCCGGCCCTATTGTTTATATATATATATATATATATATATATATATATATATATATATATAGGGTTGGGCTAGGGTGAAAACACCCTTAAGTGTTTAAAATATGAATACATATTAACCACAGATTTATTTAATCGTGCGGTCCAGATTAGTTTTTTACTTATGGGTCGGTTCAAACTAAATTAATATGTGAATCATACTACAAATATCGCATAAGGGTATTTTTGTAAAAAAAGAAATCAGCTAATTATCTTCACCAACCTTCCTCCGAAAATAGTGCCCCATTTATTTGGAAATTAAATTTGCCTGCAAATTGAAAGGATTGGATTATTTGAAACGTATCTTTGGTAATTATTGGCATATCTAATCTAATTTGTGAAGAGATTCTAAACTATTATTCTGTAGTGTATGAATTAAAATACTTAGGGTTTATTTTCTAATATTCTCACTTGAACACTTCCGGCGCTGCCAGAGGACGATTCATACGAACGGATTTTTTTTTTCAAACCAGGCTAGAGGATTATTTATCTATAATGGCGATTACGAAATCAAAGAGAACTGGTATGTAGATGATGATGGTGTGCTTTTTTTATTTATTTTAATTAAATTTTGTTTGCTGTTTTGGTTGGAAAAAAGCCGAAATGGGGTTGAATGTTCGATTCTTCCATGGTTTTCGATTGGTTTTTGTTGTCTTGGCTGAAAAAACGACGACTTGGTCGAATCAGTAGTGATAGGTTTATATCGAAAGTATTTTTTATTTATTGAGTTAAACACCGATATATATGTTCCATAGCAGTGGTTGTTTATATTTTGGATGTGTATGAGTGTTCCAGTGCGATGTTTTGAGGTTGTGTTGGTGTGAGAGTTTGCGAAATGTTATTTTGATGTGTAAAATAAGCTTGAGTTGGTTAATTGAACCACATTATGTATATTATGAATCGTTGTTGTGTAGTATAACCATGCTTAAATGTAGGATGATTCATTGGTAATATTTCTAAAACCTATAATTATATGTTTGAATCAGTTGGTGGTTGTGCATGAACCAAATAATGTTGGTGAATTATATATTGTATTCAATGAACCAATGCGGATGAAGCATGAATCAATATCTATACTTTTCAGCAAAGGATGTTAACTTGTGTTTGTGATGTTTGAATCACTATTTTTTTGTGTGAACCCTATCATCGTCTAACAATTGCATTGATATTGTGAATTGCAGCTTACCTTGCTCAGAAGAAGGGGAAAGGCATTATAATTTGTGAGAGAAATGAGAATGCAGATGAATTGTATTTCCTAAAAAATGGGACAGAATGCAGATTCAAAATTCAAATGAAACATGATACGGACAAAAAATAAAGAAGTTATCTACATATCAATCAAATAACTATAGGCATTCTGAATTAATAAAAAATCAATCCTAAATAATACTACGAAAAAAGTCGTAAAATGCATTCTAATTCGTGTCATTATACTATGAAAATTCGTGCTGAATCAACGGGCGATTCATGCACGACAATTTTCGATTCAGTTTTGCAACATAACGTGATTCATGCAATATATCTGTGATTAGTAATTCCAGCAAATCATGTCGTAAGAAGTAACTGTTTAGAAGAATTCCAAAAAATATGATAGAAGCAATATTTGCATAAGATATATTTTTATTCTTGAGCAACGAAAAGATATGCATTGAAATGGAAAGAGATTAATGAAATAAAAGCTACCAAATCTGAGAAGATATGTTATAAGCATTAGTTTTGTTTATAATGACAAAAAAATCCCCCAATGCAATAGGCGTGAGTTTTGGTGCTGATCTTTAGGATGATTTTAAGCCATAGGATCTAGGAAAATCAAAGGCCGAGATCCGTTCCTATTTTATGCAAAAAAATCTGTTTTTATTTTAGCCCACCTCTATATATATATATATATACATATATTATAATATGTATATATATTTAACAATCTTAATAAGAGAGGAGTGTGGTACTATTGGGAGGAATAATTCTGTAGAAAGAATAGTGTTGTCATGCCATTTGCGTTATATTATGTCATTTGGAGGCTGATTTTCAAATAGTAAATCTATCATATACTTCATTTTCTCTCCACACTCGAATCCATCAGATTACTTTGTTTCTCTCATTTTTTACTTTCAACCCAATAAATCTTCTTCAAATTCACGGTGCAAAGTCAGATCAAAATCAGCCGCAAATCACACTTAACAAATCCATCACTGCAACAGTGAGTTTTGATTTTTTTCTTAAACTACTTTCTGTAATTAATTTTTTTGTTTAACCTTAGAACTATATATTGATCACAAAAGCTTGTAACAACTAGGATTTTTAAGAAATCAAAGATCAATCGAATTATAATCTATGATTTCATAAACCAAATAGGAAAGGTTGCTCACTATTTTGCACAAAATCGAGACTTAGGCCAGAGTTAGAGAAAGTTGGGGATGGGTGGGGTTTCTTGTGTTGTGCGTGCCTTGATGGTGCTTTCTTAGCTTCTGATTGTGGGGCTGAGGTGAGGAGTGTGGATTGATGATGGGGAACTATGGTGAGGTGTAGTAGGCATAGTCGGACGACTGATTGATGGAGAGAACGAGCTATTTGGATTATTCGCTGGAAATTAAGAAGAAGGGAAGGAAGAAGAAGAAGAAGAAGAAGAAGAAGAAGAAGAAGAAGAAGAGGGATTTAGGATTTGAGAGTTGGGGTCTGTTAAGAATTGAAATGCTGAGAGGCATGAAGGTGTGCGAGAGAGTAAAGATAGAGAGAGAGTTGAATCTCTGAGTGTAGACATAATAGAGAGCGTGAAATAGAGGCAATACATTTTGATGGTTTTTCACTAGCTCTCCATTTTTAATTCATAATAATGTAATGTGTTTGGGCTGTGATGACGAGTAAAGATCTCATCAGCGCCGCTATTCTAAGGAAAGGGACATAGAAGCGAGAATCCGTAGCGCCGACTTCTGCTTAAGTTACACCTGGTTTAAAGAGCGTAAATGTGCTACCAAGTAATCAGAAGTAGAGGAGCCAGCGGCGCAGACAAAGGCCGATGCAGACTAGAATTCACATAGAATCAGCAAGGCCAAAGGGCGGCTCGACCTTGAGATAACGCTTGAAGAAGATTCAAGAAAGGAAACATCCCTAGCCGAAGCAAGAACTAGAAAGGCGGCTGCGTAGACGAAACCAGACGGCGGCGCAGACAAAGAATTCGATTGAGTCAAATAGAAGACCAAGATGAAAAAATAAGGGCTCACTTGGACGAAGTCAGCGCAGACGAAAGCTGAAAGAAATCAGCGCTGATGGAGTGACCGCACGTTCACCATAAAGCTGTAAATTAGTTAGAAAAGGTTTCCGGTAGATAGTGACTCACGATCGTACACCGCATGTGGAGTACGTGAATGATCTATAAAGTTTGATTTACCCTTCGCCCTAATGTAATTCTATAAATACCTTATGTAATCCACCGTTATTCACACGCGAAAATATCTTAAGAAATCTAGAGGTTCTTCATCTGTAAGTTTTCTTCTCCATTTGCGACTACACAGGTTAATCCAAACGCCTTGTTTACTCATCTAGATTTAGGTATGAATGTTAGATATCATCAGGCTGGATCATGACAGCAATGCAGCTAATGATAATGAAATATTGGTTTACCTTTGTGATGAGGAATTATCAGATAGGTTTTTTCAATAGATTAATTGCATGTAATTTATGTATTGCATATAACCTTTCAATTTATTGCATGCTTATCATAAGGAATTACTGTATTTTGAATTTGGGGTTATGTTTGTTTAGCTTTATTTTAAAATTTTAAATACATTAATAAGTAGGATTTTAATTAAACTTAATTTGACATTGTGTACTATTTTATATATATATATATATATATAACATAGTTTTTAATATGATTTGCTTTGTTGTTTTACAATGCACTTTAAATATTCATGCAATTCGTTTTCTAAAGGATTCTCACGCACATGCTCAGTTCATCGATATCCACTTCTTCAAGAGTTACATCATTTTCTACAAGATTAGTAAGTATGGCCTTGGAGTTAAGTAAGTCTCCACAACATGTAGTTTCTCTCTTAGGGTCAATACTAAGGGGGGTGTATTCGTTCTGGAATTTAATGGATTTCTATGGATTTTAAAAGTCTGGGTGTATTCGTTCCAGACTTTTAAAAGTCTGCAGAAATCTAGGTGTATTCGTTCAAGACTTTTAAAAGTCCATATAAATCTTGGTGTATTCGTTTCAGACTTTTTAAAATCCATACAAATCTAGGTGTATTCGTTATTCCATTGACTTAAAATCTGGAATGACTTTCATGGATTTCATCCAAGAAATACACACGACGAAATCCGGCCAAGAACCACGAGAATTGAAATCCATGAAGTTTTAAGCGAGCGCTGAGTTCCAGCGCCCTCGGCCAAGAAGCCAGCGAGCGCTGGAACTCAGCCACCGTTGAGAGAGTCCAGCATACGCTGGATTTGAGCGAGCGCTGGGTTCCCAGCGGCCGCTGGGTTGCAGCGGTCGCTGGGCCCAGCCAGCCCAGCCCAGCAACGTTTTTTAAATACCCCTCTTCGATTTTTTTCCCCTCTCATTCCACATTCCACAGACGCCTACCCCCTTCAAAAAAGAAGACAAGTTTAGGGTTCTATATTAGCTTTTAGCCAGGTATTTTTTCATAAATTTTATATCTTCATATTATTTTAATTATGCAATTTTTCTATAGCATGAATGTTGTACCTTTATAAGTTGTTAGCAACTGTATGCTGTGTTTATATTGCATGTTAGTTGATTTTAGTTTTTTGTTGATGTTTTTTATTTTTTATTTTTATTCATTGATATAGTACTGTATCTGAATTTATTTTCGGTGTCTAGTAATATTATTACGGGAGACTCTCAACCACAAGATTCCAAAAAAAAGGCAGTGTATGAAGCATGGACAAAGGAACAAAGTGATGCATTGTTAGATATTCTGGTTGAGTCTGCACATAGGGGATGGCGCGATAATAGTGATTTATTTAGCAAAGCCACAGTAGAGGAAAGGATATTGCCTGTTCTGAATGAAAGACTTAGGTGCAAATGGTTTAAGAGCCGTTGGAATGCTTATTCAACACTCTTGAAGTTTAACTCTGGTTTTGGCTATGACAACAACACCAAAAAATTCACGGCCCCAGATGAAGTATGGGATGCGTATATAGAGGTAAATTTGTTATCAATTATTTTTTAAACACAATGTTATTTAAATAATACAGTTAATTAATAATTTTCTTATTTATTATTTTAGGCTCACCCAAATGATGCATACTTACGCGCTGGGAGTTTTTCGGATTTTGAAGACTTGAGGCTTGCTGTTGGAAACGGTGTGGCTGTAGGAAGAAGCGCGATTGGAGTGGGCAGTGCTACTGATGCTAGGACAATAGGAGTTGATGAAAGTAGAGGTCCGCTCATAGAGGAGTTGAATTACGATGTTGATAATGATGTGTTTGTAGCACTGGGTCAAGATGATCCACCGTTATCCGGCTCCAAATCACCTTTGGAGTCCACTGAAGTGCCTGTGGAGTCCACTCAGAGAAGAGCTCCCACCAAAAGAAGCAGAGGCCAGTTTGAGACAAATTCAGGCCACACTGAAAATAGTTCGCATCAGGAGCTCATGGTAGAAATTAAAAAAATCACTAGCACAATGGATCGAGTTGAAAGCCTCTTCGTGAAACGAGATACTATGCTGGAGAGAAGAGAACAAGAAAAAAGTAATACAACTTGAGATGCTATCAAAGAAATTCCTGATTTGAGTGACGATGCCCGCATGACAGCATTTGACTTGCTTGTTACAAAGTCACAAAAAGATGGATTTATGAGAATGACTGTTCCTGAACGTAAAAGATGGATAGAATCCAAGACTAGGGGGACTAGAGGATAGTTTAGTCATGTTTTTTGAACTATGTTTTTATTTTTGTTTCACCATCTTTTTATGAGTACATTGTTTTGTTGGTTTTATGTTTTAATACTTTATTTTGTTGATTAATGAATGGTTTTTATGAGTATTTTTAAAAGGCTATTTTTTGTGAGTCCCTTTTATTCTTATTTCAATTATTGCTTCATTGTTTTAAATGGCAGCATGAATTATCAAGATAAAATTAATATTGCAATTGAAGAAGACATAGATGAAGAACTTGAGGATGAAATCGAAACAAAGATGGAGATTGAACTTTCTGATCATGCTAGGCAATTGATGGAAGCAGCTAAGGTAGTTATCACTCTATTGGGAAATATTATGACGCTACATCCGACTGCTGACAACTCTCTGATGCGACGACCAAAGACTAGGGAAGGATTCCGTTTTATTACAAGAATGATGGATGGAGATCCGAGCCAGTTTCGACAGTTGTATAGAATGTATCCTGACGTCTTCATCAAATTATGCCAGATCATTAGGGAGAAAGCCCATATGGATGATACACGATACACAACTGTTGAAGAAATGTTGGCAACATTCCTCATCATTGTAGGGCACAACGATCGTTATTGTAACGTTCGTGAAAGGTTTGGTCGTTCGCATTTTGCTGCTAGTCAGAACTTCAACAAAATCTTGAGAGCATTGAACACCATAGCACCGGACATGATGGTTAAGCCGACTGGCGCAATACCCGCTAAAATTCGGAAAAGTACCAGATTTTATCCTTACTTCAAGGTATAATATTTCTGCTCTTGTATTATATTAAATATTTTTGGTTTTTGTATAACACATTCACCTATTATTTTAGGATTGTATCGGGGCTATAGATGGCACTCATATCCCGGCCATGATAAGAGGTAAAGACGTGAGCTGTTATCGTAACCGTCATGGGGTGAATTCGCAAAATGTTTTGGCAGCTTGCAACTTTGATTTGCAGTTCATCTATGTGCTTAGTGGATGGGAAGGCTCAGCCCATGATTCCAAAATTTTAAGTGATGCATTGTCTAGACCAAATGGACTCCACGTGCCTCAAGGTAAATATTTTCTAGTAGATTGTGGATTTGCTAATCGTCGTCAGTTTTTGGCTCTGTTACGTGGCGTTCGATATCATCTCAAAGATTTCGGTGGTGACGGTCGTCATCCAAGAAATGCAGATGAGTTGTTCAATCTTCGACACGCATCATTGCGAAACGTGATTGAATGAATTTTTGGAATCTTCAAATCACGTTTCACAATTTTCAAAACAGCTCCTCCGTTCCCATTTCAAACACAAGCAGAGTTAGTTTTGGCTTGTGCTGGATTGCATAACTTTCTCCGAAAGGAGTGTCGTTCTGATGAATTTCCAGTCGAAGTTGAAGAAGGAAATGTTGCACCAGATGTTGAGAACGATACAGACATATTGGAATATCTTTCTCAAAGCCAACTGTCCCAGCGGAATGAAGCGAATATATGGAGAACAAATATTGCTAATGCTATGTGGCAAAATAGACAAATATCTGAAACCGATCAAGATGGTCAGGCGGAGACCGAAGATAATATTATGGGCGGTGTTTTGATGGATGTGGTTGAATTAACGTTTTTTTTTCAATGTTGGATGTTTTATGGATGTTGATGTTATTTTTAGATTTTTTTTAATGGATATTGGTTGATTTTATTGAGCATGAATTATATAATTTAGGGGTGTATTAATTGGGGATTTGATGAAATCCACGAAATTGAGCATGAATTAGGGGGTATTTGTTTGGGATTTACAGAATTCGTGCATTCTGACTTGGGCTTCCAGCGGCAGCTGGAAGCCCAAGTCAGAATGCTCGAATTCTGGGGATTTACTCAAATCCCTAACAAATACATCCCCTAATTCATATTTTTTCGGGTTGCTTATGTTACAAATTTGTGTATATTTTTTTATTTTCACTTCATCATTCGTTATATTTATGTAAAATTGTATGATCATAAAAACATAATAACATGATTAAAATGTAATGAAAACATGAAACTCATGAATCAAATGCAAACATAATTCATGAATCAAATGCAAACATAATTCATGAAAACAAACATTAATCATTGTTCAAATCCAAAACATTAATCATCAACCAAATTCAAAAGATAAAATTATCCAAACTCATAAAACAATGTCAACATTAATATAAAAACTCAGAAACGTGGTCTCCAAGAATCCCACTGGCGCTGCAACTCGGCAATCTGCTGGTCTTGTGCATCAAAGCGAGCATTCATATCATCCCTCATTGATGTCATCGAGGAGTCAAAATGAGCTCGGAATGCTCCCATGGATGAATCAAAGTGTGCACGGAATGATGTGAGATCATTCTGAACCTGCTGATAGTAGTCTCTCGACATTGAACCACCAGTTGCTCGCTCTCCATTCCCCTCGTCTTCTTCCTCTGCCTCTTCGGCTTTCTCTTCAGCTTCTTCTTCGTTCTCCTCTTCTTCATCATCACCGGCGGTCCCAGATGGACCGATACCAGGATCAATGCGGGGACGACAGCCTGCTGCAATCTCGGAGTGTATGTAGTTAACTACACAACTCCTCTTCTCATGAGGAACCAGCGTGTATCGGTCAGAAATCAATTGAGCTCCTCTGAGCTCACTATAATCAATGTACTCACCATGCAGCTCATTCTGACCATGCTGAGGCCCCTCTGTCGCAGCAAGAACTCCAAACTTGTGTGCCAAACCAGTGATAATAGTAGCGAAAGAATCATGGGCAGTAGGGCGCTTCTTCGCCCGAATTATAGCAGCCCAAATAAACTGTGAGATGCACACTTTTGTTCCATCTAAAGCACACTCCAGCACAAATACCTCATATGCATTCACCTTATTCGCCTGCTCCTTTCCAGACACATTATATGCAAGAAATTTATGAACAATAGCCAGCGCCGGATCCGTAATGTACCCACTAGGCATACCCGAACTATCCCAATTATCACAGCCAGTCAATCGATTCCACACTTGATTAACATTCTATCCCCGAGGTTTATCAGATAATCCACCAATACTGAAACCAAAAACAGCTTTCATTCTAGCCAAACTAATTTTATACTCTCGCTCATACATCCTAGCTTTAAATCCATTTCATATCACCACTCATTTCCACAGTAGTCATGAACTCATAACATAGAGGATCATACCCAGAAAATTCAATATTTTTAGCATACTCTTTCATCCCTAGATTCTTCAAATACAAACCAACTTGCCGCTTATGTTTCAAATCAGTAATCAAGTCCCAATCTAAGTAATGCGGACAAGTAATGTAGTTCAAGTTGAATTTCTTAAATATTTCTCCCTCTAGTTCGCTTTGCAATTCAAATGGATATTCATACCTTTCGCTCAAAGTTTGCTCCTCCTCGCCTCTACGGACGTTTGCGTTCTTCATTCGGACCATTATGTCACTGAAGGTGATTTTAGAGGGTGGTGGTATGGAAGAACTGTCGTTGAAGGTGATTTTTTTGGCTGTTCTCAGTTCTGGAGCGGCGCAAGGTTTTGAGAAGTCTGTAAATTAGGGCACCAGCGCCCGTTGAGCCTTTATATATAACTTATTCCCAGCGCTCGCTGGAACCCAGCGGTCGCTGGGTTTCTAGCGGTGCTGGGACTCAGCGGGCGTTGGTTTTCATGGATTTCAATTCCAGAATTATTCCCTAAAATCTTCAAAAATCAGTGAAAATCGGGGTGAAATCCAACCACGAATTCTTTGAAAGTCGTCTGGAATCTATGTGAATTCCATGGACTTTTAAAGTCTGTGGAAATCCACAACGAATACACCCCCCTAAATTGTACTCCCTCCGTCCCCCAAATAACTTCACATATTTTCTTTTTGGGCCATCTCCCAAATAACTTCCTATCCATTTTGAAACACTACCCCACCACTAATAATACTTCATTTATTCTTACTTTTCATCTTTTCATCAGTCACAATACTAATTATAACACATTTTCACCACTTCGAATATTAATTATAACATTTTTTCACTGCTTCCAGTACACTCAACAATTTTATCTTAAAACCCGTGCCCTTCCCTCCTAGGAAGTTATTTGGAGGATGGAGGGAGTATTAGTTTTTAGTATCAATGCTAAATTGTATTAGAATGTATGAGCAACTTGGAGTTTGCTACAAAACATCATTTATTCCAACATAGCGAATTATTGTATCAAATGTATTACTAACACACCATCATATAAATATGCAACTATAGCTATCGAGAACCAAAGGTATATTGTCAAGGCCATGAGATAGAGAGTAGAGAGAGATAGAAAGAGTTGACAAGGTAGAGATGAAATTGTGGGTGCAGCTAGCCGTGGAGGAAAGAGTAGAGAGAATGCAGATGGACTGTATTGTGAGGATTTTGCTTAAGTCTCTATTTATAATTGATAAGAACAATTCATTTGGTACTGGCCATCATCCGATTAGGTTGTTAAAAGAAAAGGAAGAGCGTTTGATTCCAAAGAATGAGATTTTCCGAGGAATGAAGGACTTATCCCAAGAATGAAGGACTAAAAATGTAGGGTGAGAATGATCAAGAAGCTAGGAGTTAATCAAGCTAATAATAATCCTAAAAAATTTATAAAACTAATCTTGGGTGATGGCTTGGTAAGTTAATGAGTATTCCTTACATTTAAGTTGTTGTGGTGATGTTTTGATATTCTATGATTATGCAGATAGGTTCAAACATGTGCTTCAAGAGGGTAGTGTTTACATGGTAAAATGAACTTATGTTTATGATCCAAAGCACTATAGGAATCCAATTATGACATGTAATTACCATATGGACATTCATAAAATGTACTTCGGTGAAGGAAGAACCAAATGATTCGATACCTACTGGTCGATTAAGTTTTAAAAGAACTCCAAGTTACGAGTTCCACAATTTCCTCTCATCAAAGATATAGATCAGTTAAGATAAAAAAAAAACTTAATTATTGGTATTTATTTCTATGTATGATAGCAATATTTTGGGGATGACTGAGACTATTTTGATGGGAGAGCTTCGTGCTTTGTTGCTTGAACGATCTGGGTCCGATTGAGGTGTTCTCGAATTCGCTCCTAGCAATTCATGTTCTCCAGGAACATCACCGTGGCATGGATTCGTTGAATGATGAGCTCTTTGAGGCTTTTTGTCGAATTAAAGCGAGTGTTGTTTTTTAGTTCTTTCATGTTCATAGAGAGGGCAATCGTGCCGCTCATGTTTTAGCAAATTTCGCTGCTTTGTCGGATGGTTGAAAGATCTGGAAGTCGGATTTTCCAATGTGGCTCACAGATGTTTCTCATCGTGATTTGATATAATATATTGTTTCGGTTAAAAAAAAGATAGCAACATTTTGTGTGAGTTTATGAAAAGAATCATTATACTTATTGTATTTGAGAGTGAGATCATTTTAGTGTGGCTTAAATGTTAAATAATCATTTTCTTCTCCTACTTAGGTATTGTTTGTTTCATTATTGCTACCCAAGAACCGTCAGAGGATATGGTAAAGTGATTCGTGATTATACGGCTAGTGATACATAATATGTTAAATATGTGACATATTTATGTTTTTTCTATTTCTTTACATATGTTTACAATGACGTATTTCATGGAAATGTAGGTTGGAATCCTATGTGGTAACATTTAAGTAAGATTTTGTATCAGATGAATTTCGTTTCTAATATTCACCATAGTTAACAATATTAACACAATCAAAATGTTGATGTCCTACAACAATTAGGCTCAATAAACTAGAAGAAATAGAACCTTGTGGCAGGAACACCAAAGAAGACCAAAACGACTCAAGCTAAGGGTACCAAACTAAAAATAAGAGGAAAACTATTGTAATTATATAGACACTTACTGCAAGTTTAATGTGCTTTGTATATAGGAAAAAGGTGCATATTGGCCCCCGAAGTAGTAGCCCCTATAGCGTATAACCCCTCTTACTCACTGTGTGTGCAACTAAACCCCTGAACTCTGAGAAAAGGGTGCAAATTCCCCCCTCTGACCTAACGCCGTTAAGTGTCCGTTAACGTTTAGGTTTAATTGCACCCTCTACTTCAAGGGGTGGATCTGCACCTTAATTTTTTTTTTTTTTTTATATAATTTCAGCAACCCACCTCCGGCATCAACTTAACCGCCCCCATACTCATCGATTATGACTTGCACCTTGTCAGCTCGCACGCGCCCAATCTCTTGGTTGTCGACTGCCCACCGCTTACATGCAGCAACGCCGCCAGCTTCTTCACCGCCCCGCACAACAGCATCTCCTCCAACACCTTAACCTTTTAGGCTTATCTTATGATATTAATTGTGTATATATTTATCTATATAATATATATTTATTTTTGAATAATTATTAAAACTCTAGATAATAATTATGAATTTATTTTTGGTTAATTTAATATTTGTAAATTTATTTTAAAAGAAAAAAAAGAATGGATCCGGGTCAGGACTCGAGACCCTGTGAATCTAATGGATCTGGACATGAATCTCGTTTTTTTGAACCTAATGGATTTGGACCGGATCCTGACCTAAGTAAAAAGATACGGATATTGATTTGGACCAAGCAGGATTCGATCCAGGTCCACATCTAGAATTGGTGATGCTGCTGCATGTCGGCGATAAGCAGTCGACGATCAAGAGATTGAGCGCGTGCGAGCTGACAAAGTGTAAGTTGGAGCCGATGAGTACGGGGGGCGGTTAAGTTGATGCCGGAGGTGGGTTACTGAAATTATAAAAATAAAAAAATAAAATAAGGTGCAGATCCACCCCTGAAGTAGAGGGTGCAATTAAACCCAAACGTTAACGTACACTTAACGGCGTTAGGTCAGAGAGGGGAATTTGCACCCTTTTCTCGGAGTTCAGGGGTTTAGTTGCACACACAGTGAGTAAGAGAGGTTATATGCTATAGGGGCTACTACTTCGGGGGCCAATCTGCACCTTTTCCCTTGTATATATGATGCATAATGTCTTAAAAGATACTCCTTCCATCCCATTAAACTTGTCCCATTTCTTTTGGGCACGGTTATTAAGGAGAGTATAATTAGTGTAGTAAAAGTGTGTAAAGGTGTGAGGTCGTATTATTTGTAGTGTAAAATCATTACCAAATATAGAAAAAAGATAAGATCAATGGGACAGAGGGAGTACTTAAGTAGTTTATATATAAAATGTATTGTATAGATTGTGTTATTTTTATGAGTATACAAATTAAAAGCTCCCAACTATATTTATAAGGGAAAAGGTGCAGATTGGCCCCCGAAGTAGTAGCCCTTACAGTGTATAACCCCTCTTACTCACTGTGTGTGCAACTAAACCCCCGAACTCAAAAAAACGGCTCAATTAAGCCCCTCTGACCAAACGACGTTATCCCATCGTTAGTCAACCATTTTTTTTAATTTAATATGGTGCCCACATTAGAGAAGTGCCTACTTGAAGAAGGAGCTCCATGAATCCTCTCCGGCGAAGGCGCTGCTTGTGGCGGAAGCTCAGGAGCAAAGCAGTCTCGTGAAGACGTACGAGATCACGAGTAAAAAGCTCAATTCTCTGGTGATGCTCAAGGAATCATAGATCATGTTTTTGAAGGAGAAGTTGGTAGAGATCAATGGCGACTGCAAGCTGCTCGACAAAGGGCTCAACTCGAGCGGAGGACAGTTGACGTTACCCGATGGTGCGGAGCTGTTGAGGCTGAGGCCAAGCCATTTCGTCGCGCTGCTTTGGTATGCAGTGAAGTTGGTTCGGAGCTTCGTTCGATTTTTCGTCAATGAGATGGAGTCTGAGGATTAGGATTTGGACGCTGCCGCAGCTTCGATCCAACCGGCGTCTCGTATTGGGAGCGGAGTCACATTTGCTTCGCGTTCGAGTCCTTCGTTTCGATTGCCCCTATTGGGAGCGAATGCCATGGTTTAGCAACCGAATAATTCCTATGTCGTGTCACTCTTCAAAGACATAAATTAGTTATTGGTAGATGAGCTTTACTGAGAGCACCAAGACCAGTATCTGTAATGATCAGCACCTCCGGAGGTCAGTTTAGTGAGGCGAGATATGTAGTCAAGTTCCTGCTGCAACTATATGTATCCAAAGTAGATGAAGCCAATAATAGCCAATTTCAACTCGGCCAATCATGTCATGAAATGCCAAGTCTGACAACAATGGTGCTTTGAGAATTAAGTTCCAGCTTCTTCTAATTGTAGCACAAGATATGAAAATCCCGCATCACTAACTTTACTGAACGTAACCCACCAACTATACCCACCAAGTCTTCTAATTAGTTCTAATCTCGCCGCTGAGAATATGGTATCTAGTAGAAGAAAGCCGTCTAAAATTTGGAGAATATGGTATCTGGTATAAGAATATGGGGGAGTCGTTCTTCGGCTATCTGAATCAGAGAAAGTTGGTGAGATCCGGCGAGCTGCCGGAGACGATGTTCTTCGCTGCATTCGTGGAGATGGCGAAGCGCGTGTGGTTGCTGCACAATTTAGGGTTGGGAGCAATGTGGGCCCCACAATTTAATTAAAAAAAATTGTTAACTAACGGTGGGATAATGCCGTTTGGTCAGAGGGGCTTAATTGAGCCATTTTTTTTTTAGTTTGGGGGTTGAGTTGCACACACAGTGAGTAAGAGAGGTTATACGCTATAAGGGCTACTACATTGGGGGCCAATCTGCACATTTTCCCTATTTATATTGTAACCTACAAGTTATAGTATAATATGGTTGCACTTAGAAATGATTTGACCAACATTGTTATTGATTCAATAATTCACAGAGCAATTATAGAAACACCGTGTCCTATGCAGTGCGAAATTTCTAGAGTATGTATATATATATATATATATATACTGAATTGATATATACAAATGTGATGCCTTGAAAAGACGGAAACAATAATTATATAAACAATAATAATAATAATAAAATGTAAACAACAATATTATCTATGTAGACGAGCCGAGGCAAGAATTAAACTCTTTATCTGCAAGACAAAAATGATCTGTTACTGGTGCTTGTGGTTTATAGTATATGTCCCCAAGATACAACAGCTAGGTTGAACTCGATATGTTGCATTGCATGTCGATGTTATGGCGAGCTACTCGATATTCAGGATTAAACATCACTCCTAGGACTTGAACTACATGCAAAATATGATAGTGCTTTCGAACACGATCGAAACAGTATCTTGAATGAAGTATCGAATGAATCGAATGATTCTCTAACGAATGAATGAAATATGCATCCTAAGGCTCTCTATGTATAGCCAGAAGGTGGTTGTTCGTGAAGGGGTGCGAATTGAACATGTGCACTGGTTGGGCTCGAAGGGGTGCAAGCAATTGGACCCGGACAATTGTGCAACCCCTGACTCTGGGTCAAGCGTGTGTCACCTACAAGCCAACTATCGATACCTACGTTCCATGTGGCGCAATTGTTGCCACGTTCGCACCATGTGGCGCAACCACTGCCACGCGTGTCTGCCATCTGCCACATCACCATCCACACCGAATCGCACCGAGTCTATGCCCAAGCCGCCTAGCCACCGGACCATCACCGAGCCACATCTACGAGTCACTTAACCAAATATTTTGGCTCCTCAATGCTCCTCGCAATGATGCGCACATGCAAAGTGCACCTCAAAGTGCCCATTGCGACGTGCGTCTCAAAGCTCTCATTGTAACAAGTACGACATGCACGTGCCTGACACCGGTACGAATCTAGATCTAGACTCGAAGTCAGACTTGGACTCGGATGGTGCTATGCACCATCCTCATAGAGTAACTCAAAAGTCCCACTAGAGTGCACCATAGTGGTACACTTGATTATCTCATTTTCATGAGATAAGACTTGTAAATGGTTTGGGAGTTCTTTACTTTTCCAATGTGAGATACTTTAACTTCCACATTCTCAAGCATTAAAATGCTTCTCAAATACCAAACTTCATGTATTAATTGTTCATTCATTACTACTTGGAAATGAACAATCAAATACAATATTTTAATGTGCTTTAAATGTATATTTCAAATCTACAAAAAAATCCACAAATCCCAACGGATTTACCATAATTAATTTATGGATTAAAAATATTTATATTCAATATTTCCAACAATTCTCCACATGAATGACAAATTACTGTAAGACATGAATATTCAGTCCCGACGACCCATTATTGCATCTGGATAGATAGTTTTGGCTTTGAACCTTCCATAGTGTAGTGCTATCGGATTTATTCGCTACTCGGTGAACATGATGTCTTGAACTGGATAACTTTTGTGTAAACCAAGACAATAACACACATAATCATAGATCTAATATCTTTTCATTCTCATAGTTGTGTCATTTTCAACCTTGGACCATATCTTGGATTCATAAGTGTTATCGCTGAAGTGGCTCCACTTCTCACTTATATAGGTTGTCGCCTTATAAAAAGTATCCTATCGTACTCCACCTTTACAAAGGCTATAGGAATCATTAAAAGCTTTTGAAAGCTTAACCTTACCACACTCTGCAGATTTGTACTTGGGCAGAACGAGAATGAATTTTATAGTTGTGATTCCAAGTGCACAAAAAATCATTCATAATTTAGTTGTCTCTTTGAACCAAGTTCTTGGGATCTGCAATCATAATGGTTGAGTATTCATTATAAGTGTTCTTCGATTTGTGGATTTTATCCATTCCCTTTCCTGCATAATTAATCATCATTTATCTTTTGTGATGGTCATTTGTGATAATTTTTATTTTCTCTTATAAAAAATCTCATTCTTTGTGATCAATTATTTATCGTTTTCTTCTAACGATGTTTCATATATTACTGTTGGGAAAATAATAGAAATATCCTTTCCTTGTTTTGATGATCCCAAAACACTTAGTTTATTCTTCACTCGACTAGAGTATTTCTGAACTCAAATGTTAGAGTTCCTCTTATTAGCTTGACTGAAGACTGAAGAGGCAAAGACTGAAGATTGAAGACTGAAGACTAAAGACTGAAGACTGAAGATTGAAGACTGAAGACTGAAGACTGAACACTAAAGACTGAAGACCAAGAAATTCAAGACTGTTGACTCGCACTGAAGGACACGTATGCTGAAGTATCAGTGTTAAGAAAACACTGATACATGCCACGTTGGATAAAGTAGGACTGACCCTTAAGTAAAGTATCAGATAGAAACCTCGAACTAATTATCTGTCTCAAACTAATTTTTAGTTTAAGGTTGTCTCACTCATTTTAAATGAAGCCAGTCAACTCAGACAACTGCAATGCGCAGATATGTAGAATCGCCCTTCAGAATACGAAGTTTCCTTTTCCGTGCTACTTTTCTCTGCAGCACCCTCTCTCGCAGAGGAAAGGACGGTACCTTGTTTTTTTTGGAGAGAACGAAGACTGAGGACCTTAGCCGAAATTCAAATTTGAGTCACAACTAGAGCTGTCAAAATCGGCCCGGCCCGATGGGCCGGCCCGGTCCGCCCGGGTTTAGGACTGGGTTGGGCTCTAAAACTAGAGGCCCATAAAAAACCGGGCCTAAAAAGCCCGCCCAGTGAGCCCGTCGGGCTTATCGGGTTTTCGGGCTAAAAAGCCCGGGGTTTTCGGGCTTTTTAGCCCGCCCGAAATTAATTAATTAATAATTAAATTATATATTTTAAAAATCATAAATATTAAAATTAAAATCTTAAAAGTTAAAACCCTAGCAGTAACTAATACGGTAATACCCTAAATCCTAATCACTATTGCTAATTTGAAATCAAAGCGCCGCTGTACATTGATCCATCCAAATCTCCTATCTGAATTCTAAACCATTGGCCCCTGCTGCTGCACATACGGTAAGTAATATGGCTTGTTTGAGATTTATGGTTTGCAAAATAACAAATTTGATTTAAAGAAACTTGGTTTCTTGACAGTTAAGGTCATGGCTTACGTGTGGAGTTCCTTCCAAAAAATCTCATCGTGGACTAGTTGTTGCCAACTAAGTGTTGGTGATTATTAAATTGAATAAACTTGTAGCAATTAATAATATGAGCATAGCATTTGTCTATTAGATCAAAAGTCCATGCATGCATCCTACATGGGTGGCCGACACCCTTAAATTATGTGATAATCTTTCCAACAACATTATATCAAATATAGCTAGCTAGAATGTGTTTGATTTTATCATGTGATTGAAATTTCAGTTTGTGATTTATGAAAAGTGAAAGATATTGCAAAATATGATGGTTTGCTTGTGATTTATGGTTTTCTTTTGATTAATAATAATTTTGTTTTTCTATTTAAGGATTACAATAATGGATGGAATTCAAAATTTGGAGAATACGGATGATGATGTGCAAGTGGTGGAATCGGTTAATGCTCCGCCCTCTAAGAGCACTCCACATCCAGGTACTAGTACTACTTCTAAAAGTACTAAAAATGCCAGAGAGAATGATGAAGAAGTTAGTAAGGGAGCTAAAAAACCTAGGTCTGAAGTGTGGAATTTCTTTGATAAGGTCGGCAAAGTAAATGGGGTAGAAAAATGTAAATGCAAACACTGCCATAAGCTATTTACTTGTAAAGTTGAGTCTGGAACCACTCATTTAAGACGTCATACGGATAAATGTTTTAAAACCCCTCAGTATCATGATGTGAGTGCTTTGTTGGATAATCAAGCCACATTATTGAAGAAATGGAAATTTGATAGTAAGGCATATCGAGATGGATTGGCTAAAGCTATTATTAAGCATGATCTTCCATTCAATTATGCTGAATATGATGGGGTAAATGAGGTGAATAAGATTATTAATCCAGAATTCAAGCCTGTTTGTAGAAACACAGCTAGAACTGATTGTTTGAAAGTATACCATTCTGAAAAGGCGAAGCTTAAGTGTTTGTTAGCTTCTCATAATGGGTGAATTTGTTTGACGTCTGATTGTTGGACTGCTGTGACTACACAAGGTTATATGAGTGTGACTGCACATTTCTTTGATTCAAAGTGGAAGTTGCATAACAAGTTACTTTCATTTTGTGAACTAGATACACCACATTCAGGGCTTGAATTATCTTCTAAACTTCTTGGTGTGCTTAAAGATTGGGGGATAGAATCTAAAATCTTTTCACTCACATTGGATAATGCAAGTTCTTGTGATAGTATGGTGAGAATTTTAAGAGATAGATTGAATTTGCAAGATGCCTTATTATGTCGAGGTGAGTTCTTTCATGTGAGGTGTAGTGCTCATATTTTGAACTTAATTGTTCAAGAAGGTTTAAAGGCTGTGGATGATGCTTTGAAAAGAATTAGAAATAGTGTGAAATATGTGAAGGCATCCGATGGGAGGTTGAGGGATTTTCAAAAATGTGTAGAAGAGGTGCACTTAAGTAATGTTGGTGGGAGTTTCTTAAGGTTGGATGTGTGCACTAGATGGAATTCGACATATATGATGCTTGAAAGTGCTATCAAATATCGTAAGGCATTTACTACTTTGAGTTATAATGATCCCAACTACAAGTTTTGCCCGAGTGATGAAGAGTGGGAAAGAGCAGAAAGGATTTGTAAATTATTAGCCCCATTTTACACTATCACTAACTTGATATCTGGATCATCTTATCCCACCTCTAATTTGTATTTCAAGGAAATTACAACAATTGAGATGAAGTTGAATGATTTTCTAAGTTCTAATGATGAGGTGATCAAGGATATGGCGAGAAAGATGAAGGTTAAGTTTGATAAGTATTGGGAGTCATACTCCACTACTCTTGCACTTGGATGTGTTCTTGATCCAAAAAGGAAGTTGGCATTCTTGCTCTATGTGTACAAAAAGCTTTACCCCAATGACTATGAAGCAAAGTTAAAAATTGTGAAGGACGCATTGTATAAACTTTTTGCTGAGTATGAACGAGTTGGAGCTTTAAATTCACGTATGACTCCAATCACAAGTTCATCATCTATAAATGTAGCTCCTGATATGGATGTAAGTCTTCTTGCTTTAATTTTATTACACATTTTAAATTCACGTATGACTATTAATCGCATTTATCATAGAATATAATTTATTACATGACAAAGTAGTCAAATTCTTGAATAAAGGGTCTGACCGTGCGTGTGAGGCTGAACTCTCTTCCTTTTGTTTTCTAATATTTTATCACATAAATTTTATATGAATTTGTTTTAGGAGGTATCCTTAAATAGTGCATGTGTGCATTCTTATAAATACTAATGCCATCATGCATCTGACCATGTCGTTTATCTGTTCTCACCTTTAAGTTGTTTTAGTTTTTTTTTTTAAACTAGAAATATAACTTATCATATATACTACTTCATGGGAGTCACGTGATTAAAATGAAGAAACAAAACTTAGCAAGAAGAATAAATAACTGCAATAGCAAAAAGAATTATTTAATAATGTGACTCCTTGTCCATTTCATGTAAGAATGAGAGAAAGTAAGGCAGTAAGGTCTATCGCATCCTTATGTTCATATTTTTCTTAGTGTAGTTTTTTTTATCTCATTATTAAATTTGGCATTGTTTACGATATATATGTATATATATTTCTTTGTAGGAGTATGATAAAGAATTTCTACAACAATCAGCTTGCACCGATGAATCTGAGCTTGATTTGTATTTGGAAGATAAGACTACTTTAGATGTCATTGATTATTGGAAATTGAGTGCTAAACGATTTCCCCGGCTTGCAATGATGGCTTCTGATATCTTAAGTATTCCAATCACAACTGTGGCTTCAGAATCAACATTTAGCATTGGTGGTCGCATCTTGCACAAGTATAGGAATTGTTTGCTTCCCGAAAATGTACAAGCACTCATTTGCACTCGAAATTGGTTGCATGGTTTTGAAGTTGCTGCTGGACCTGGTGATGATTCTGGTAATAATATTTATCTTACTCATTATTTATTTATATTTTGTTCTTTAATTTCTTATTATTTTTTTTATTTTTTTATTTTGTAATACAGATGAGCAGGATTCTGAAGAAAGTCGATTGTCCAAGGAAGATTCAAACATTGTCGATGTTGAATCATTGGAATCTTGATTCTTAAGTCTATTTTGTATTCTACTTTTATTTTGTTTGGATTTGTTGGTGACCTCTTATCAGATTATTTAGTTTAATTAATTTCTATTTAATTTTGTTTGGATTCGTACAACTTTTTAAATTCATGGAGTTATTTATTTCTACATAATTTTGCTTTGATTCGTTGCTTCACAAGTGGTATGTATTTAATAGACTAATAGTAATAGGCTATTTAAATTCATGAAGTTAGTTAATCTTTCTAATTTAAATTATTTTTATAACAATTTTTTTTTTTTTAAAAATATGGGCGGGTTTGGCCCGACCGCCCGATGGCCCGATAGGGGCTGGGCTGGGCCTAGAATTTTGCAGCCCGATTTGATTTTGGGCCGGCCCGGTCCGGCCCGATAAAAGTCAAAGCCCGGTGGGTTCGGGCCGGGCCGGCCCGACCCGTACCGTTTGACACCTCTAGTCACAACGACAGAAATCTAAAGACTATCCTCCTCCAACGGATCTTTCTCAAGACACTGCCTATAAATAGAGCTCAAGGATCAACCTCATTCTTCACCGATTTAACGCACAAAGCTGAAACTTTGTCGAACTCAAGAGTCAAGCTAATCCACTACATTCAAGTTTGAATCGAAGAAGAGAATACCCATTGCTGTGACTATCAGTCTACACTGATAATATACATTCTCTTAGTTGTTCTAGGCATATACATTCATATCCTAAGCCTAAAAACTGATTACTGAGATCCTGTTCCCAGTAATCCTAGTTGAAAATTCGAACCCTTTTCAAAGAGAGTTTGAGAGAGTGTTCGAGACAGTTGTTTGAACACTAGGTTGTTTAGCACTCGCAAGCTAGACGTGTGGTTTACTTAGCACCAGCAAGCTAAGGAAGAGAAGTCCAATAGTTGTTGGCACTGAAACGAGTGTTTCAGTTGTAAGGTTTGGTGTGCACCCGTAAGCACGACCTTAATCTATTGTTAATGTGATCTACTGACCGTGGACGTAGGAATCAGGATTCCGAACCATGTAAAAATGATTGTGTTGTTTACTGATTTCAATATTTCAGTTTATACTTGCGCACTCAATTTGTCTTACACTGAAAACTGATAACCTAAAGGATAAACCCTAAAACTGATAATCTGATTCTCTAAAGGCTATTTCTTAAATCGCTTCCGCTTAAGTGTTATTAGTCCAACTGACAAGTGTAAGGACAGTCAGTAGGATTTCTAACACTACTCTGATTTGAAAATTGAAAAGACTGCACCCCTAACTGGACTTCAGTTTGTCGACTAGTTCCTCACACTAATGTTACCAGACTGATTCATTATCAGTCACATCCTTTACCTTTTCCTAAACTGATTCTATCTCTCACTAAACATCAGTTTCAGTTTCTATTTTCACTAATTCCAATTTCAGTTTTAGTTTTCTCAGAAATAGCCTACTAGTGTATCCCCCATACACCAGTTCAGTACCCCACCGGGACCCATCAATTACTAAACGATATTGCACTATATTATTTTTAGTAAATTCATCATTTGTAAAAGTAATGTAGACAAACTTTCTTTATTGTCCTAGTATTATTTTACATGCATGTTTACTAGACAATATCCTTCAGTATTGTCCTAGTAGCATTTTTCGATAACCAAGTTAATTAAATAATGTAGTTTTTATCGTTCTAATAATCATATGAATTTCTTCAACGATATCGGACTTATCGTTTTGACTTGACTATGTAAACCAGTTCTTTTAATAATGTCTGAGACATTCCTCATAGTTAACGATCATTCTCAATGATCATAAATAGATTCCCCCACATTTCAGTGTATATCTATATATGCTTTTAATGATCATTCACGTTTCACCACATATTGATATCATAAACCTTTAATATACTACTTTCCTATGTAGTCGATTATGTAGAAAATATCACATGTGATTTTTTTTTTAACTTTTAATCCCGAGGATTAAATATTTTATTTCCTATGTACTTGAAATAAATAACTTCTCATTAATCATACCACATTTAATTCTTCAATTAAATATTTTTACTTCAATGAGATTCATTTATTACTACATAAGAACTTTGGTTTCTCACACCAACTCACACTTGTAATAAATTTTGTTGTCTTACTACATCATTTTCAGATTATCTATTTCCCAATAGGCTAATCAAATTTCATTTAGGCTGATTAAAAATTGGAACATGCACAAATGGAAGGTGTTGATAATCTAGTTGCGACATTCCAATTCTCCATGTTTCCAAGAGAATGCCGCTGCAACATTGTATACATCGGCATTGTCCATCTCCCAAGGTGGGTTGGTATTTGTTAGAAAATCGTCCAATCCTATAGTTGTTAAGTAAAACAACATTTTGGTCTTCCACCGAATGTAGTTGTGAGCTTTGCCGGTGAATTTCTCCGGCCTTTTCACTATGGATGAATCTGTGCTTTCCAACGACATCAAATTTTTGTCTTGCGATTGTTATATATATCTACGCAATAGATATATATACAAATGTGATGCCTTGAAAAGACGAAAACAACAATAATATAAAATAATAATAATAAACTATAAATAATACTTACTTTTTATCCGCAAAACAAAAATGTTGCGCTATTGGTGCTTGCGGTCTATAGCATATGTCTCTAAGATATAACGGCTAGGTTGAACTCGATATGTTGCACCACATGTCGATGTTCCGACGAGCTACTTGATATTCGTGACTGAACATCACTCCTAGGACTCGAACTACATGAAAAATATGATATTATTTTTTTAATAAGATCGAAACGGTATGCTGAATGAGTATCGAATGAATCGAATTGATTCTCGAATGAGTGAATGAAATTTGCATCATGGGGCTCTTTATTTGTAGCCAGAAGGTGGTGTTCTTGAAGGGGTGCGAATTGAACAGGTGCACTGGTTGGGCTCGAAGAGGTGCAAGCAGTTGGACCCGAACAAGTGCAACCCCTGACTTAGGGTCAGGCATGTGTCACCCACAAGCCAACTGTCGCTGCCTACCTGCCATGTGGCGCAACTACTTCTACACATGTCCTCTCTCTGCCATGTCACCATCGACATCGAACCGCACTGAGTCTGTGCGCGAGCCGCCAAGCCACATCCACGAGTCATATAGCTAAAACGTTTGGCTCATCAATGTACGTGCAAAGTACAAAGTGCGCCTCAAAGCGTCCATTACGACAAGTGCGATGTGCCCAGCACTGGCACCTGATGGTGCTACCTCGTAGGAAATGGGTTAGCCATAAAATGGTTTACTCAAAAGTTGTACTAGGCTGCACCATAGTGGTGCACACTTAATTATCTCATTCTCATGAGATAAGACTTATAAATGGTATGGGAGTTCTTTACTTTTCTAATGTGGGATACTTAAACTTTCCACATTCTCAAGCATTAAAATGCTTCTCAAACACCAAACTTCATGTATTAATTGCTCATTCATTACTAATTGGAAATGACACTATTTTAATGTGCTTGAAATGTAGATTCCAAATCTACAAACAAATCTCCACAAACCCAACGCATTTTCCATAATTAATTTATGGATTTACACTATTTATATTCAATATTTCCAACATATAATATACCTATGACACCCTAATATCTTGTTTGGTAAGAAGTAATACGAACACACGATCCTCTATAAATTTAAAGCCCGAAAATATTATAATGATTTGAGGGATTCTGTATACCGCCTACAGAGGTGGTATACATAATATGTATCTTAATTATAACTTTATGAAATTAGGGTTTTCGTCGCCGCCATTCAGCCGATCACTCTCATAGATATCCGGGGCGAGGGGGGGCAAGGCTTAGATAGGCAGGGGCGGATCCAGGAATTTTGTTGGGGTGGAGGGGGGAACCTGTACGGGAATTTTGGATATAATATATAGTACTAAATAAATAATTATTTTTTTGTCATTAGTTCAACCATAATAATAAAAACGTACAATAGTTTCATTCATTAAATGTCTATTACGTTACAAATATTCTATGAATAGATAGTTGGTGAACCCGAGCTAGTCATCTCTGTTTGAATAAGCAATGATAATTGATTTCGACATGTACTCATTGACTGAAAACGTTGCAAAATCTTCTCGTTGTCAATTGTTGAGAAAATTTATTTCACAATATACATGACCAAACTGTCATTTATCCACTCATCTTTCATACAGTTTTGCAAATCAGTCTTAACAATCTTCATTGCAGAAAATGCTCTCTCAACAGAAGCAGTAGCTACGGGTAAAACTAATGTCATCTAAATCATTCGAAAAACCAATTAAAAACTAAATGATTACCACTTTTAATCATTTCCTGAGCAAGACTTCCCAAATTGGTAATTGCTGAAAATTGAGAATCATGCCGAACAAATGCTATGAAATTACAGAGTTGTTGTGGAAGATATAGACAACCACCTAAAAAACCAATGCACAATATGCACATTAATAATGAAATCACGAAGTAATTGTGGAAATAATAAATAATCACCATTAAAAAATCACCCACTAAACAACAAATCAACAACTTCACGAATTTTGTATCTTCACGTCACATATTAAAAAATCGGCCATTGCTCACAATTTTACATCTTCACGAATTTTGCATCTTCACTTCACATATTAAAAAATCGGCCATTGCTCACAATCACAAATCAAATTTTCTTTTTGCAAAATCACACAATTACATATGAAATCGTCCAAATCGGCCATTGGCCACAAATCGAATTTATAGCTTACAATTTACAAATTTATTGTGGAGCACCCAAATCGGCGGTGACGCAGCGGTGAACTGTGACTGCGAGCAGCCGACGGTCATGCTCAGCTTCCTCGACGCGGCACCGGTGGTCGTGCTCAGCCTCCTAGACGCGGTGGTGGTGTGGGCGGAAGGCAAGAAGCTGCTCAAGGTTTGTATTCGAAAGGCTTTTAGAATTCTGATCTGGTTCCACATTTATAGATTTATTTTATTATTTTATTTTATATATATTAAAAGAAATTCAAAATTTGGAAGGGGGGGAGGGCTAGAGCTCCCTAGCCCCCTGGATCCACCACTGTAGACAGGGCGGCGAGGATTTATCTATCCATTGCCGGTCGTCGTCGTAAGGAGGGGGCGCCGCTATGAAATGAGTGGTAAAGAGGAGAGATTTCAAATTAAAGTTTCAACCGGTGTGTGGCGTGAGAACATTCGATCGAGAGAGAGAGAGAGAGGCAGAGAGAAAGAGTAGGGCAACTGAAGTGTGAGAGAATAATCGAGAGAAAAAATGAATTTAGGCTACCAACAACGGTGACCTTTGTTAAAGGTCACCAGCTACACGACAAATCAATTTTTATTTAAAATAATGAGAAAAGGCATGGAATTGCTTGACCTAGGTGGATGCCCGCCTCGCGGGTCACCATTTTGATGTTAAGTAATATGCTGCCATGTGTCCCTTTATTTTATTTATTTTTAGCTTTATTTTAATAAAATTAAATTTATATATTTATAATAAAGAAAATACTATTAAAATTATATCAAAATTCTTATTAATTTGAACTTTATAAATAGAACTCAAATTTTCGTTCATTCACACACAAACTAAATTTCTCACTTCTCCTCAATTTCATTTCATTTTGAGTTATGGATCCAAATCATCCCAATTATTTCTATCCAAATTCCCAAAATTATCCTAACTCTCAAGATTCTGCAAATTTTACTTCTTATCCAACTCCTCATCTTTTTTCAAATTTTGAAGACCAAGCAAATTCTCAATTTTATCAAAGCCAATTTTCTCCAAATCTAAGTCAAATTCCCACATCTCAAAGAATTTCTACATCAGAAAATGTCTCCCGCAATTTGTTCTTGGGTGTTCAACGCCCAAACAAAAATCAGAAAGGGGCAAAAAATATAACTTGGTGTGTTAAAGAAGATGTAGCCCTTATGTCATCTTGGATCTATGCTAGCGAAGATAGCATTCGAGGAAAAAATCAAAAAGGGGAATCGCTTTGGGCACGCGTGAATAAATTTTATCACATAACTCAAGCAGAAAATCCCAATGAGCTCAATGAGCGAAACACGCTGGAAACGTCTTAATGAAAATGCAAACAAATGGGTTGTTGCTTGCAGGGAGGCAAATGCTCGAAGAAGGAGTGGAATGAGCGACAACGATGTTGAGAAAGAAGCTCATTCCATTTACGAAGCAGGTGGAAGCAAATTTCAAGATTTGGTTGTATTTAATGAAGTTATGAGTAAACATCCCAAGTGGAATGTTTATGATACAACACCAATTTTTCCTCATGCAAGTGAAGATGTTGATAACCATGAAAGTGGTGGCAGCTCAAAAAGATCAAAGACTTCAGAAGATGGGGGGTTTTCTGTCCCCTCCAATCCAGAAACTCCAACATCTGAACAATCAACCGCAACTCGTCCAATTGGCAGAGATAAGGCAAAAAGGAAAGGAAAAGGTAAGGCCTCACAATCTGAATCTACTAATGAACCTGTTGTTGCTGCAGAAATTCGTGCAATGAGACTCACTAGAGATGCCGAAGCTGAGTTAATAAAGACTCGAATCGAACTAGAGCGCGAAAAGTTGCAAAGAAACGCAATGAAGATGAAAGAAAAAATGTTGCTTCAATTGTTGGCGAAAGATCACTTATCTCCGGAGGACGAAGAGATGAAACGTCAACTAACTAAGATTGTGTTTGGAGAATTTGAGAACCAATTCCTCCCAGCCTCCTCTCACCCTCTCGACCAGACGGCTATCGGCGAAGAGCGCCGACGCCGCCCCTGCTCCAGCGAGCAGCCCGCCGCCGCCGCCGTCTCCCTGATCCGGTGAGCAGCCAGCCGTCGCCTCCAGCCCGACGCCTCGTCCCTCCCCCGAGGCGCAAGGGAAGTTGAGCCACGTTTCCGCTTTACGGCTCAGTCGATCTGATGTGTTAAGGCTTCGGGAGGATCTGCGAGTAATGTTGCAGTAGCTCTTGCGAGTTTGGAGGGCAAACTTGGGGATGGTGCCTTTGGCCGATCCTTGTATTTTCTCAACACCAACAGAGTGCAAACAAGATCTGCAATCAGCTCCTCCGATGGCCTCACGAAGATTTCTGGGAGTTTGAGCAGACCGGAATCGTTGAGGCCTTTGACGCCGGCTTTTGTTTCGTCGAAAGCTTTGAGCATTTGCATTCGATCGTATTGCTGATCAATAACTGATGAATCTGCCATTTCTTTTTGAAGTGTGAAATTGGTGGTGGTGTGTGGGGAAGAAGAAGAATTTTAGGGGAAATTCCTATTTGTGCAGGCAAGCTGCTCGACGAATTGTCCCACTAAGGTTTTGGGGCAATCTCAGTTCAGAATTATTAGTAGTTGTTAAACATTGTCTTCAAAAATTCTGTGTTAGCTTCAGCTATCTGTTCTTGTGTCCGGCCGGCCGGCTTTGGTTTTCTCCGGCCGGCGAGATGACTGCTCTTTCCATCATCGAGTTCCCCACGTTGGGAAAACCCTTGGCGGATGTTCTCCCCTTACGTGCTGTCACCAATGGGATCGTGTTCTCCAACCATGTTATCAACGCGAAAAGTACCTGCTTTCCTGCGACGGAGGTTGCCCCTCTTTCCATTGACGCGGCTGCAATTAGGGATGGTTCCTTATTCCCGGAAGTTCAAGAAATTGCGTGCTTTCAATCAAGGGTTTCTCATTTGTGTTTGTCTGATAGTTCTACGACTTCTACCACGGCGTTCTTTGATAGGGATCCGTTGAATTTGCTGCATGGAGTTTCTGCCGACCAGCCGGAGACGGTTTTCGACGGGAGTTTCTTTGCGAATAACGTTGCTGCGCAATCTCAAGGTTTTTCAACTTCGACGGCGGATATCAATACTAGGGTTTCCGTGAAGGCAACGACGGCGGCTGTGGAATCTGATAAATTTTCTCAGGGTCTTCCCCCCACGGACTCTTTGATCGTTGCCTCCACAGCGGTTCAGGACTTTGCTCCTCATGGAGCTCGGTCGGATGAGCAGCAACATACACAAGAGCCCCGACCTAAAGGGAAGACGTTTGCCGAATCCCTTAGGGTTGCTTCTGGGCGACCTCCCGATGTTCCGGCGCATGACTTCGCGGTCTTGAAGCCGACTATGGTTGAAGATCGGCCTTGTCTCATTATATCCTCGGCTTTCCGAATGCGTCAAATCAAGTCCTTTCAACATGCTATCCACGGCCGGATTCTACTAAAAAAAGGTCAATCACCGAGATTCGCCGCTGACCTTCACTTGGAACTCTCGGCAATTTGGAATCCCTCATCTTACTGGGAAGTGATACCTCTCGGTAAGGGTTTTTTCACGTTAAAATTCTCGTCACAAGAAGACTTTGCTACTGCTTTTGCTAGGAATGCTTGGCGTCTGCGTGCCGGGATTCTTGTTCTACAAGCCTGGACTCCGAATTTCAACCCGTACAAGCTGGAATCCTCCATGGCTCAGGTATGGGTTCGTATTTTCAATTTACCCCATGAGATCTGGCACCCTGAGGTTTTAACTGGTATTGCTCGACATGTCGGTACTCCTCTTCTTATTGATGGGCTATCTGCTAGAGGGTCCGTAGGGCAATTTGCTAGAGTACTTGTTGATTTAAATGTTGCTATTGATAACCCTTCGTTTATTGATGTGAAATGTGACGATGACACGTTCGAAATTGAATTTAGATATGAGGATATGCCTCTTTTCTGTTGTCTTTGTTCTTCTATTGGACATTCTACAGATTACTGTCGCAAGCTCTCCTCGGAGGCTGATGACAATGCGACAGAGCCGTCTTCTCCGACTAATACTTCTAATGAGGCTACCGGCCGACGTGGTAGGGGACGCAGGAACAAGTCGGGACGTCTGCGAGCGAGAAGTCGCTCGATCTGGCGGCCTCGACCTACGGAGGATAACGACGCGAAGGTGAGGAATGCGGCGGTCCCTCAGAAATCGGTGAGTATTGCTGTTGAGGACGATCACAATTCGAGGACTGTTACTTCAGGTATTGCCACATCCAACAAGTTTGAGATGCTTGAAGATGGCATTGAGATTGATCAGGGAAAGGGGCCGAATGATATGAGCATTATCAAGGATTCTACTCAAAGGGCGGAGTTTAGTAAACAATTGGGAGATGGGCAGTGCTGCTTGATCTCGGAATTAAGAGATATTTCGGATCGAAGGAGCGACCAGAAGACTAATGAGTCCAGCGATGATAGAGTGCCTGAGCAATCCAGCCTACCGGAGCAAAGCCGGACTTCGGAGCAAAGTCGGGAATCTGAGCAGAATGAGCTAATCATGGCGTCTGAACATCAGTTTGAACAGAGAAATCGGTTGACTGAGCAGAATAGGACGACGGAACAGTGCCAGATGCCGGAGCTCGACAGTTCCACAGAGCAATCCTGGAGGACCGAGCGGTGCATGGGGACAGAGCAGAGTTATGAGGATAGTCAGAGCAGATTAAACCCGGAGGATCTGAATACTGACCAGGTGCATTCTCAAGAACAGACCACAGGTTACATGGCTGACAAGAACAATGTCCCTTCTTCTCGGCCTGATCATTGTCAGATGGCGATCACACATCAATCTGGTACCCTCTCGTCGAATTCAAACCGTAGCCTCGGACCACATTCTCCTCATCCGAAGAAGGCTTCGGCTGCTAGACCGCCTCTCCCTCAAGGCCGGGGTGGACGGGGTGGGCGCTCCTCCTCAACAAGCGGTATCTCTTTAGACCCTCCCAGGAAACCTGGTGGAGGAATGAAGTCTGTGATGGTCGCCCGAAGAGGCCGATCCCCTGAGCCAAATGTTTTCCTTGACAAAGTTTCAGCAGCTCAATCTGCGGGTGCTTCTATCCAGAATTTCACCATTGATTCCTCCACTGCTGGCGCTATCCAGTGTATGTCAAATATCTCGATTCGGGCTTCTACTAAACGGTGGGGAGATGAAGATGTGGATGATTTTAGTGTTCCTCTTCAGGAGGATGGCTTCTCTTTCGGTTCTCAATGAATATCTTAGCATGGAATATTAGAGGCATCTCTTCCTCTATGGCTCTTCTTTCACACTACTGCAACCTTTATCAACCGTGTTTTCTTGGTATTTTCGAGCCTAAGACACGGTTCTCTGGGATCCCAAGTTCTTTTTGGCGTTCTTTACATCTCGCTCCGGTGCATCAAAATTCACGGGACAGACGGCGCTCCAATATTTGGGTGTTTGCTGACCCCGCTTTAGTACCGACGGTTGTTTTTTCCTCTGCTCAGGTGGTGGTCATTCAGTGTACTATTATGGGGATTGATTGCACTCTGGCTTTCACTCATGCTTCTTGTAACTATGTTGAGCGTCGCCAGCTTTGGTTAGATATGATTCCTTTTATTGTGGGTCATTTCCTTATAATTGGGGATTTTAATGCTATCTTAGGGGCCCATGAGCGGAGGGGAAGACGTGTCCCTGCTTCTACCCCTTGTACTGAGTTCAGGGCCTTCATTGATGAACATAACTTGATCCAGCCGGACTCTTCGGGTCCGTTTTTCACATGGACTGACCGTCGGAGATTTCCTTCCCCGATTGAATCGGTCCTGGACCGTGCTCTTTTCTCTCAAGCTTTCGAAGATATGTGGTACTCTATCAATTCGATGGTTCTTCCTAGACTTGGATCCGATCACTCCCCCATTCTGTTGAAATGCCAGGACACGGCTACTCCTCCCAAGGGTCGTCGATTTCGTTTTCTTAATATGTGGTGCTTACACGAGGGATTTCTGGATCAGGTCCGTGCTTCTTGGTCCCAACCGCTGGATTGTCTCTGCCCGATGGTTCGGGTTATGAAAAAGCTGAAACGTCTTCGCCCGACTCTCAAGACTTGGAATAAGGACACTTTTGGGAATTACAATGTTACCCTCGCCGATCTTCAGCAGGATCTGAGTTCACTTCAGGAGAATATTGACGAACGAGGGTATACAGATGAGCTCTTTGATCAAGAGGTTAACTTGCAAGCTCGCATAGGATCGGTCCTTCTGCGTAAGTCTGAGCATCTGCGGCAGCAAAGTAGGGTCTCTTGGCTTTCTGATGGAGATAGGAACACTCGCTTCTTCCATTCTATGGTTAAGTGGCGTCGTTCCAATCAAAATATTAAGAAGCTTAATATTGATGGGGTTATCTCGGAGGACCCGGGTGTCATGGCGGCCCATGTGATTCATTTT
This sequence comes from Salvia miltiorrhiza, assembly GCF_028751815.1. Classification (NCBI taxonomy): domain Eukaryota; kingdom Viridiplantae; phylum Streptophyta; class Magnoliopsida; order Lamiales; family Lamiaceae; genus Salvia; species Salvia miltiorrhiza. The sequence goes on from NC_080388.1 coordinate 15,477,721, forward strand.
TATGAGGACCTCTTTTCGGAGCCGATTTCTCCGCCGGTGGATAGATCTTGGATTTCCGGTTACATTACAGCTTCAGTCTCCCCTGCCCAGTCTGACATGCTCGTTGCTACTCCCTCTGCTGAGGATATTCGGCTGACTGTCTTCTCCATGGATATGAATAGTGCCCCTGGACCAGACGGGTTTAACGGCGCTTTCTTTAAGCATTCGTGGGAGGTGGTTGGGGAGGACCTTATTGCTGCCGTTCGTCGGTTCTTCACTCATAGCTATCTTCCCCAGGGCCTTAATTCCAACTTGCTTTGCCTTCTCCCAAAGAAGACTGATGCGGTTCTTGTCTCTGACTTCCGACCTATTGTGTTGGGAAATTTCCTTTTCAAGGTCATCACCAAGATTCTTGCCTCTAGGTTGAACGAGGTAGCTGCTGTTATTGTCTCGGCCAATCAGTTTGGGTTTATCTATGGGCGTTCTATACAGGAATGTATTCTGCTGGCCTCTGAAGGAGTGAATTGCATGGAGCGCTCAATTCAAGGGAGGAACATGGCTCTTAAGGTAGATATTCGGAAAGCTTTCGATACCCTGAATTGGGATTTTGTGGAGGTTGTGCTGGATTGCTTTGGTTTTCTTCAGACTTTCAGACACTGGATTAGAGTTATTTTTCAATCTGCCAGAATTTCGGTTCTCTTTAATGGAGAGCAGCATGGTTACTTTGGTTGCTCTCGAGGGGTTCGTCAGGGAGACCCTTTGTCTCCGGTTCTGTTTGCTTTGGCGGAGGAGGTCCTGAGTAGTATGCTCTCGGACGCTGCTGATAGGGGATTCATTGCCCGTATGAGGATGTCCCGCTCTTTGCTTTTTCCCGCTCATCTCCTGTATGCTGATGATGTCCTACTTTTTTGTAAAGCTACTTGGCGCAGCTGCAGGATGATTGAATCGATTCTTCATATATATGCTTTGGTTTCTGGACAATTCTGCAATAAGGCCAAATCCAAGGTTTTCTTTGGCAAAGGTGTTTCTGTTCAGCTGAGACGTCGACTACAGCGGGATCTGGGTTTCTCAACTGGTTCCCTTCCTTTTATCTATTTGGGAGTCCCCATTTTTGCTGGTCGTGCTTCTGCTGCCCGTCTTATCAGCACTCGTGATCGCATCATCGCCCATTTTCCTAGATGGCAGGGCATGCAGTTATCTATGGCGGGCCGTCTTTGCCTCGTCACTTCAGTCATTCAGAGCGCGGCTGTTCACAGTATGCTGATATATCGTTGGCCAACTAAGCTTCTTCATGATTTGGATAGAGCTTGTCGGTCGTTTATTTGGACTGGCTGCACTACTTCTAGGCCTAAGTCATCTGTGGCTTGGAATCGAGTTTGCGCCCCCAAGACTCAGGGTGGGCTTAATGTGAAATCCTTTACACACATCAGCCAGAGTTTCATGTTGAGGTTAGGCTGGTTGCTGATTACTGCGGACTCGATGGGTTTTCAGTTGTTTCGCCAACGCTATCTGGATGCGTGCCTAAGACCTCGCTCCCCTTGGTTCTCTTCTACGATTTGGTTGGGCACCCGAGCTGCTATCCAGACTCTCGTCAGCGACACTCATTGTTCTATTGGTTCTGGTTCTACTATTCTTTTTTGGACTGATAACTGGTTAGGGTATCGTCTGGTTGATAGAATCGGCATTCCGGATACTTTTCATCATGCTCTTTTGCAGCCGATCTCGGATTACTACTTTGATTATACCTGGCACTTTACTTTGAATTTTTTGCAGATCTTTCCGGATATTGCCTTTGATATTGTCTCGGTTCCTATTAGCGAGGGAGAGGATCGAAGAGCTTGGACCCATTCTCATTTTGGTGAGGTCTCCGCGTCGCTTGCTTCGGATCATATTCGTCCCTGCTTTCCGACCGTTGATTGGGGTAAGTGGATCTGGGCTCCGTTTATCCCAATGCGGCGTTCCATTGTCACTTGGCGGGTGATTCTGGGGCGTCTTGCGACTGCTAGCTCTCTTCGTCGTTCGGGGCTGGTTGGTCCGGGCTGGTGCCCTCTCTGCCGGAATGCGAATGAGGATATTGATCATCTTTTTTGGGACTGTACTTTTGCTCGACAAATCTGGCGCTCCCTTTTTGGCTGGTTCAGGGTGGATAGTCCGTTGATTCACGACATTGGGAGTCTGCTTCTCTGGGCAATGAAGGTGCAGACTAGCAAGCAGGTTGTAAATCTTTGGCGAATGGGTGTTATGTCCACGATTTGGAGCATCTGGAATATTCGTAACAGAGTTGTATTTGATGCGGCTTCTGTCTCTGAGAGGGCACTTTCGATCCAGATCAAATCTTTTATTTTGGAAACTTCCCAATTATGTCCTGGTGAGATGGCTAACTCTGTTGAGGACTTACTGATTCTTCATGGTCTTGGGGTGCCAAGCAGACCTCGTCGCCCGACCTCTTTTGTTTATGTTTTCTGGATTCCGCCTCCGACTCCTTGGCGCAAAATCAATATTGATGGCTCGGTTCATGGATCCCCTCCTCTGATTCACGCTGGTGGAGTTATCAGAGATTCTTCTAGCGTTCTGGGTTGTTTTCATTTCTCTGCTGGACGTGGTTGGGCTTTTGAGGCAGAGCTGCTTGCCCTCATCATTGCTTTGGAGCAATCTGTCAATCATGGTTGGAGACACGTTTGGATCGAGACTGACTGCGCTTATTTGGTGGATCTTTTCAGTTCTCGGTCAGACACGGTTCCTTGGAGGTTCTTCAGCCGGTGGCGTAAGGTTCTCTCTTCCCTTGCTGGTTTTCATTTTATTATCACTCACATCTACAGGGAAGGGAACCGGGTTGCGGATTGTTTGGCTTCTTCTGTAGCGGAGGAAGGCTATTGGAATTTTACGATCCCGGATATCCTACAGTTGGTGAAGGATGACAGGCGGCAACTTCCTTACATTCGGGTTGTCAATTGAGTGGTTCCGGAGGTGACCAGAGCAGGGAAGATTCATGATGCGTTCGGTGGGCATCCTGTGCTGCCCGCTCGGCTTGGTCCGGCCACTGCAGATTTCTCTGGATGGCCAGTGCTGCCCCCTCGGGTTTTGTTGTTGGCTCTTTTGTGCTTGAGCTGTGTTTCTTCCGGCTTAGGGGGACGACTCGCCGATGGGTTTTGGTTTGGCCGTAATCTGTGGCGGCGAATTTCCCGTCCCCCTGAACTGTGGTTTTGTTTTTTGGTTTTTCGTTAGGTCGTGTTGCGCCTTACATTGGTCCCTTGCTGTACTGCTTTTCGTTACACCGGTTTTGTAACAACTTTTCTTTCTTTCTTTTCAATAAAATTTTTATTTCAGCAGTTTGGAGAGTGAATGTATTTTAATCATGCAATTTCTATGTAATTTTAGTCTATGTACTTTCTGTTTGTGTGCTTTTAGTTTATGTGCTTTCTATTTGTGTGATTTTAATTTTGGCAAATTGTGTTATGTACTTGTTTTATGTTTAATTAATGAAGAAGTGTATTTCATCTAAAGTTGAATAGCATTGGATTCGTTTAGCTTCCCAAAGTATTTATTGAATTCTGACATAGCATTATTTCCAATGCCTGCATATGTCATTTTTCTCATGCTAAATCACATGCATTTGTCTAATACTGTAACAAGTGTATTTCCAATGCCTGCATATGTATTGCGAGCTTATCTGCTTATATGACTAATAGAGATCAACTTCGCAATAGAGAAGCTCATAGGACTCTTCAAGATGATTTGATTGAGCACATATGGGAAAAGTTTGGCACTGACAATTAAATATGTAATTTGCATTTTCTAGTTGTATTTTTAAGTTTCACGTATTGTACTTTGATTTATTTAATTTCAGTTGTGTGTTTAATTCTTGTAATCTTCATTTGTGATTGAGTTAAGTGTCTAATATATGACAATGTTTAGTTATAATATGATTACAAATTTTGAAAAATAAAAATAAATATTTATTTTATTTTGTTAAATATAATAAATAAATATTTATTTTAATTTATATTGTATTTTAGATATTAAATAATTAAAAATAAAGTGAAAAGTGAAAATATATTGGTTGAGTTGATGTCACCATTGGGAGTAGATTTTATATTAGGTTGTGGGTTGTGTAGGTGGATGAGAGAGAAATGAATATTTTATTAAAAAGTTGGGTTGGGTTGGATGAATGTCACGACTGTGGATAACCTTAGGATTCGGCTTGTAGGTGGGCCAAGCTCAATTAATTGCACTCATTTAAATGATTAATATTCTTAATTTTTTCTAATTATTTTCATATAATATTATAAATCAAGTTAGTCGGTACGATTTAAATAAGATTAGGGATCAAATTAGTTGAGATCGAAAGACTGAAGTTTATTACAATTGCATGCACTAGTGATGATAATTGTGCCAACGGATTTCTCATTACCTATTCACATTCCCAAAGATTTACAAATTTAACCTCGTGAGTCGTGACGTCACGATTAGTGTCTGGTGACATGGGCTACGAATGAATCCAACTCAACTCGAGAAGCGCCGTCGGGCTGAGCAGCCCGTCTAACAGCAGCGCCCAGCTCCTCCGCCCTCCGTCGTATCTCAGACCCTTCTTCCGACGCCATCAACCTCCTAACAACTTTCTCAATACTCTCAGCTCTCACGAGCGCCTTCCTCTCTCTCCACTCTCTCACTACAACTCCCACCCTCAACACTTGGGTAATCAGCGCAGTGTTCCTGGGTTGGTCCGAATGCATAGGCCACGCCGCTACCGCCACTCCTTCCGTCACGCTCTCGATGCACGAATTCCACCCACAGTGGCTCATGAATCCACCCGTCGCCGGATGAGCCAAGATCTGTGGCTGCGGCGCCCAATCCCTCTCCACCATCCCCACGCCTTCCACTCTCTCCTCGAATCCCTCCGGCAGCCGAGCTCGCCGGACCTCATCGTCGAACACGTCGCCTTTATCTGCATCTCGCAGCACCCAAAGGAATTTCACTCCGCTCCGCTCCAATCCCCAAGCTAGCTCTGTAATCTCATCGTCCGACATCGAAATCGTGGTGCCGAACGCGACGTAGATCACAGAATCCGGCTGGTGTTTGTCGAGCCATTCTAGGGTTTTGTGGCGGATCCGAGATTGATTTTCGTCCGGCGGCGGAAGAATCGGAGCAATCGCCCAACTCCTCCGATTCCCCATCGCTTCATCTCTCTGTAGAATTTCCAGATACGGCGCTTCGATCAATCTGCAGGTGTTGTACAGATCTCCAGCTCTGAATTTCAGCGGCTCCAGTTGTAAATTGGTGAGATACTGGATCTCTTCGGGCACATCGTCTTCTTCGATAGAGGAAAAGTCTTTGGCGTAGTAGGAAGCAAGAGAATATGCAGAGATACACCAAAGCGCGTAGGATTCCGCATTAGGTATTGAAGCGACGTCCTGGACCACCGCGGCCATCATCGAATCGTGAACGACAACGATTCGCTTGAATTTTCCAGCGATGTCGTTGAGGAACGCGGCGAGCGGTTCGCGGAGGTGCAACGACGCCGTCCAGGCAGGCTGGAGCTGCGATGGGAATTTTTTTGAGGAGTTTGGATCGGGAAGAGGAGAGGCGAAAGGGGGAGTAGGAAGATCGTGGAAGTGGATCTGGGCGACGTTCAAGCCGTTGATGCGAGCACGGGCTTGGCGGTTGTGGATGGCGGCGGCGACGTAGTGGACGGGAAGGCCGTGGGAGGAGAGAAGGGCGGAGATCTGCAGCAGCTGGTTGAGGTGGCCTTGGCCAGGAAACGGAACAGTGATCACTGCAACTTCATGCTTCTCCATGGAGGTAAGATGTTTGATGATTTGCTTCTCACTTCAATATGCATCTTATCTTATCTTATATTCTTATATAGGAATCCTCTCTCTCGGCTCCACCGCGGCAGCAGTCTTGTTTGACTTCTCCACTTCACTGCAAGTATACATATCTTGGACATATAAAAAATTGAGGAAAATACACATTTAGCCAAACTCACATAGTTAAGGACTTATATAGCCACAAGGTTTAAAGTAGGACTTTAGTAACCAGAAGCCAATTAAATGACCAAATAGCCCTTCGTCTAAAATCATGCTTAATTAATACATGCCTACAGTAATATCAGGCTCAACATGCTTCCGTAACACTTCAAAATAATTCAAAACATAGATCAACATTATACGAGTCAGTTCTCGTCGCGTTTTACGGACCTTCCGCCCTCCAGGCTCTCGTCCAACCACGCACTCGCAAGAGATGATTGCAACCTTCCTCCTTCACTGTATTTCGACGTCGAATACTTTTGTTGATAAATGAAAAGAAAATATTCTTACTAACCCGGAAAGTTGAGCGAAAACAAAAGCGTTTAATGAGGAATTATAAAATACTTAATTTATTTCATAATAATCTCCCTAAGGGAGGAGACAAACTTGTTTTAGCTACTCATTAGTAGCTAATGCTTGTATACATAAAATAAAAAAAAACTGAAAAACTTTAAAACTAAACTTATATCAAAATAATTTTTAAAACGAAAAATTTAAATACAAAGATAATTTTCTGAAGAGAGAGTGTTGTGTGAATGTGTTGTGATTTTCGGATGATCTCTTCCTCTCCAGAGCTTGCCCTTTTATAGAGGTTTGATGCCCTCTATAATTGCTTGGTAGTTGGCCTTGGATTCCTTCTTCGTGGCCAGCTAACTTGGATAGTGACAGCCACCTTCTTTTGTCGGCCATTATTGCCGACACTAGTTAGTGTCTTCACATGGAGTTGAACCTTCCTTTATCTTTTTGTGATAATGGTTGGTGAGGTCCAGCTGCTTTATCTTCCACCCAGCCTTGTCTTCTGCTTTCGGTGAGTGGTGCTTTCTTGGTCCCATACTTCATTATTTCATTGATAATGCTGTGAGGGGCCAGCCTGAAATTTTTCCACCATCCTTTGTCTTCTTTTGATGAGTGGATTTCCTATAGAATTACCCATTTTTGCTAGTGGGTAGTTGATCCGCCTTATCTTCCACCCACTTTTGTCGTTTTTTTTTTAGTGGATGGCCTTCTTGTCCTGAGTCACATGACTCCCTTTTCTTTGTCGGTCATCTTACTTTTTTGGTGCCCGCGGTGCTCGTCCACGTGGAGTCCTGTGCTCCTCGTATTCGTCGAACCGGAACTTCTTTTTATTAGGCTTTGGAAAAAAGCCTTTTTTCGAACTCCGGTTCCTTCTGCGTAGGACACTCCGTGTAGATGTGATCTTCCCAATGGCCTAGATGAGCCATGTTGCAGAACTTGTGCCGGGTTTCTTTGCTTCCCGCCACCTTGTTGTCCCAGAGAGTCTGCCTTTTTTCTTCGAAGGCTTTCTCCACGAAGCTCGTGGTTTTTCCTATCATAGTATTTAACAGGAATGATCCAAGTCCTGCGTTATGAGAGAACTTGAATTGGTACTTCACTTTGTCCATCTCTGTGAGACAGACCCATAGTCCCCATGCACGTCTTATAGAGATTTGATCCTCCGTAAAAGTAGTGACGATGGAGATCTGGTGATCTGGTGCCTTAATTCTGTTTAAGGTCTCAGTGTCGGGTCTCCCAAGCTTAATAAAATGAAAAGCCTCATGATTCCCTTTGCCTGCAGGTTCTGGAGCAGCATTGAGAAAATATAACTCCAAGACGTCTCCTCTGTTTAGAGACGGATTGTTTGACCAAGCATCATAGACTGTTTCTTGGATCCACCTTGGTAGACCCTTGATTTCTCTAAATGCTGGTGATGTAGTATAAACTGGGGCTAACGCCCCAAATTCATACCACTCCTTGACTGAAGGAATATTAAATTGAATTAACGTTCCGTTTGCCCGATGATCGTTTCTTGAATTATTATTAATTTATCATACAACGATTTATCTTAAACATGTTCCTATGAATTTAACAGCTGCACACAGGTGTTAGGAATTACTTACCTGTGAAGCGGATGCAGAGGTCGTTGATGATCGTGTCGAAAGACTCCAGTTCTGATCTTCTGAACTGTATCCCGCTCAGCTTTCACCGTTGGATGGACAACGAACTATGAAAGTCCCAAGCTAGAAATCTCCTACACGTTTCATGCGCCTCCCACAGCTCTCAAAACCCTAATTTTTATCAGTGTGTATTTCCTGAGAGCTGACAGTTGTATTTAAAGAAGAAAATACAGAGAGAGGGCGCCAGTTATGTGTGTTGGGCGATTTCTAGCCCTTTTTGGGCTAGGAGACTTTGGGCCAGTCCAGGGACCAGATACAAGAAATAAAGATGGGCCTCAAATAAATTAATTTATCCATGGTCAACCCAGACCATAATTAATTTATAAATATCAGTTCATTCCACTAGAGAACCAATATTGACTTACCCTTTTATTGCCGGTGTTGAGTCGGGGCTTGTATTTAGACTTATTAAATCCTCGTATTTAAAATATTCAACATCCATTAATTAATTAGAGCTCTCACAGCTTAAATTAATTAATCTCTTTGTAATCCTTAAGCAGTACCACTCAAACCTTATTATATATTGCGCCTGAACTTAATCAACCTGCAGGGTTTAACGCAATAAACATTATTGAGCTCCTTAAGGGGATGTCATTATCCTCTATCGGATACGAGTACTAATACAGATAATCAAATATCATATATTAACCGCTATCACCCAAGATACAGAGTACTCAAGTTACTATATAACTCTCACTCATAGTAAATCAAAGTGATAAACGAATCAACATATATATCAGAAATCTTATTAGTATTAAGATCATATAAGTTACCGAGATCTTTGATTCTTCACTTAAGTCAGATAGAAGAATGTATCTCACTGTGGTCCTATCAATACGTAATGACGTACCAGTATAGATAAGTAGCCAAGACAAACTACTTCCATCTATACCGCAGCCTAAACCAATAACTTGTCCTAGAGTTATTTCGGCTGTGATTATTTTATATCTTTTAAGGTTATTCCAATTATACGGTCTTCTGTGATCTACAACACACCATATAATCTACTTATATAGAGATAAAGAACATACATATGCAATCATGAACACAATCAAATAGGAGATAAAACAGTGAACACATGAATCAATGTATACAAGCATAAAAAGTTCTTGCATTCAGTATACAAATCCAACAATCTCCCACTTATACTAAAGTAAAACTTTTAGTATACAATGCGTCTAAATACTAGCTATTACAACAAACACTTCACTTCTTCTCCCACTTATACTGAAAGTTTTTCTCTAAGTGGGTGGCATCAACCGCAATCCCATCCCTCGAGCATGCTTCTCGTAGGCCTTTTGCGGCAAGCTCTTCGTGAAAGGGTCAACTAAGTTCTCCAATGTATCAATCTTCTCAACTAGCACATCTCATCTGCTTACGATTTTTCATATGATGTGGTACTTTCTCTCTATGTGTTTAGTCGCCTTGTGGCTCCTGGGTTCCTTAGAATTTGCCACTGCACCCGAGTTATCACAATAAATTATGATACTCTTAGGCAAATTAGGCACCATTCCTAGATCCAAGAGGTAGTTCTGAAACCATACAGCCTCCTTAGCAGCTTCACAAGCAGCTACATATTCGGCTTCCATGGTGGAGTCTGCAATACATTTCTGCTTTGCACTCCGCCATGATACGGCTCCACCTCCCAAGGTAAACACATAGCCAGAGGTATATCTCTTCTCATCCCGGTCAGCCTGGAAATTCGAATCGGTATAACCCAAAGGAGTTAGACTGTCTGATTGGTAAACTAGCCTATAATCTCGAGACCTTTTCAGGTACTTGAGAATATGCTTTACCGCAGTCTAGTGTCCTGGTCCAGGGTTCGACTGATATCTTGCAACCATGCCAACGACATAGCAAATATCAGGTCTCGTGCAAAGCATTGCATACATGAGGCTACCTACGGCGGAAGCATATGGTACCTTCCTCATTTCCTCAACCTCACTAGGCGTCTTAGGACACATGTCCTTAGACAGAGGAATGCCATGTCTGAAAGGTAGCAAGCCTTTCTTGGCAGTTTGCATGCTAAAACGAGCAATCACAGTATCAATGTAGGACGCTTGAGATAAGCTCAACATCCTTTTCTGGCGATCACGAACAACCTTGATCCCCAGGATGTACGCTGCATCTCCTAAGTCCTTCATTTGAAACTGTTCGGATAACCACTTCTTTATGTCTGATAGTAGCTCAACATTGTTGCCAATGAGGAGGATATCATCTACATAAAGTGCGAGAAAAACCACGTCGCCATTGGCATCTAAACGGTACACGCAACTTTCGTTTTCACAACGAGTAAATCCATAGGATTTAATGACCTCGTCAAAACGTTTGTTCCATGACCTCGAAGCTTGCTTAAGTCCATAAATGGACTTCTTCAGCTTCCATACAAGATGCTCTTCGCCCTTTTTCACAAACCCTTCGGGTTGCTGCATATAGATGTCCCTTCCTTCTTCAAGGAAACCGTTTAGAAAAGCGGTTTTGACATCCATTTGCCAAACCTCAAGGTTCATGTGGGCTGCTATGGCAATGAGTATTCGGATAGATTTAAGCATGGCAACCAGCGAAAAGGTTTCATCATAATCTATACCATGTTCCTGGGTATATCCTTTCGCCACCAGTCTAGCTTTAAAAGCTGCGACTTCGCCATCCGAATCTCGCTTTCTCTTGTATACCCACCTACTACCTATAGCTAAGAAGCCATCCGGTAGTTCAGTTTTCTCGTATACATCCATAGCAGTCATGGATTCTATTTCAGAAATCATGGCATCGTACCAAGAATCTGCATCTATATCTTTCATCGCTTGTCTAAAGTTATCAGGGTCGACATCCTTTTGTTCATCAACAGCAAGAAGATCCGAAGATTCTCCCAAGAACATAAATCGATCGGGTTGAACTACAACCCTCCCACTACGACGAAACGGTGGTGGTACAACTGTGACAATAGTTTGTGCAGTATCCTGTGGTGCATTCACTTGCACACTTGGTTGGGGTGATAGAATCGCCTGTCCATTGCCTTCGATTTCTTGAAGGACAATCTCGGACTTAGACTTGTGTTTATCTATATAATCCTGTTCCAAGAATCGCGCGTTGGTGCTAACAACCACTTTCTGATCCTTAGGATTATAGAAATAACCACCTTTCGTTTCCCTTGGATATCCTACAAACAGCATTACTTCGTATCTAGGCTCCAATTTCTTTGCCTCTTTGTCAAGCACGTATGCAGGACAACCCCATATCCGCACATGATTTAGGCTAGGCTTTCGCCCTGACCATAATTCAGTGGGAGTTTTAGGCACAGACTTGGATGGTACTAGATTCAGCAAGTAAGTCGCTGTTTCCAAGGCATATCCCCAAAACGAAATAGGCAACGATGCATAACTCATCATCGATCGTACCATTTCCAAAAGAGTTCTATTTCTTCTCTCCGCTACACCGTTCTGTTGGGGAGTACCCGGTGCAGTCAATTGGGATGTAATCCCAGAATCTGACAAGTATTGCAAGAATTCGTTTCCAAGGTATTCGCCACCGCGATCAGACCGCAATGACTTGATAGATTTACCCAATCTCTTCTCCACTTCCGCCTTGAATTCTTTGAATTTCTCAAAGCATTCAGACTTGCGTTGAAGTAGGTAAATGTACCCATATCTTGAGTAATCGTCAATGAAAGTGACGAAATACTCATACCCTCCACAAGCCTTTGTGGACATCGATCCACACAAGTCAGAGTGAATCAATTCTAACACATGCGAGGCCCTATTCCCTTTAGCCTTAAAAGGCATTGCCGTCATCTTTCCTTCTATACAAGATTTGCAGGTTCTAAATGGAACAGCTTGAAAGTCTTTCAAGATTCCATTTGAAACGAGTCTTTGGATCCTATTTAGATTGATGTGGCCTAACCTTAGGTGCCACGCATGCGTATATTGTTCATGAGAATAATATTTCCTCTTATTCGGATTAGGACAGATTTGTGATGTAGATGCAACATGGACAGAATTTTTAATTGGACATGTAATAGTATAGAGAGAGTTATTCAAAATTCCAGAACAAATAGTCATGTTATTTTTCATGATAGAGACACCTCTATCAAAAGTAACAGAATATCCATCCAAAAACAATTTTGAAACAGAAATTATGTTCCGCCGAAACTCCGGCACATATAAAATATCTCTCAAAACTAAAATGTCATCACCAAAACATAAAGATAAATCTCCAATAGCAACAGCTGCGACCTTCGACGCATTTCCCATGGAGATGGTGATCTCGACACTTTCCAGCTGCCTTGTCGGCTTGAAGCCCTGCAAGGTGTAACAAACATGATCAGTTGCCCCCGTATCCACTACCCAAGAATGAGTAGAAATCGAAGCTAAACATGTCTCAGTTACTAGAACTTGTGACGTACCTTGTCCCTTTGCCTTGAGCATCGGACAATCTTTCTTCCAATGCCCAGTCTTGCCGCATTTGAAGCACTTTCCCTTTGCCGTCGGCTTCTTTACGCCGCCGGTAGGGCCACCCACTTTGGCTTTGTCACTCCCACTAGCTTCGTTGTCATTCTTGCCCTTTGGACCTTTCCACTTCTTTTTCCCTCCTTTCGACGAAGAAGCAGATCCCTTGGCAGCAACAAGAACCTCTTTCCTAGTGCCCATGACTCCCTCCGCCGTAACTAGAGCATTCAACAACTCATTAAGAGTATAGTTGGCCTTGCTCATAACGACATTGAGACGGAAGTTCTCATAGGATTTGGGGAGAGTGTTGAGGATGATATCGACTTTGGCTTCACCTTCGATACCCCCTCCTAGCAGATCAAGCCTGTCAAACAAATTTATCATATGCATGATAGGATCGTGCACAGAACTGCCATCGCTCATCTTACATGCTAAGATTTCTCTCATTATGTTAAAGCGGGCAGATCTTTCGGACTCCCCATAAACCTCAGAGAGATTTAACATGATGCCAGCCGCGTCAGTCATGACCTGATGCTGGAGTTGCAAAGTTTGCGACATAGTCATCATAATATAGCACTTGGCCATATTATTCGACTTGTGCCACCTCTTATGCGCCTCACGTTCCGCATCAGTCGACTCATCAGTTAAGGGCGCGGGACGTGGAGTGGTAAGCACAAAACTGTGCTCATCAGCGTCAAGAATATACATTATGTGGCGTTTCCATTCGGTATAGTTAGGATCGGTGAGAGGATTGTTTGCAAGAATAGAGATGATCGGAGACATAGACATATCTGAAAGTAAACAATTTAAACATGTAAGAACATGAAGCACATAATTCGTAACAATAATATTGTAACCTTTTGATAAAACAATATTAATGAAACCTCCAACTGCCCAAGAAAACTCATGAGTAAGCCACGATAGGGTGAACGTTTACCATGATTTTCTCAACCAGACTAGTTACCTAGTCGTTTAACTTCCATCCATGTCAACTTAACCTTTTGACAAAGGAAATTAATAGTCGGACTTTAACTAGACCATATCATATTCAAGAAGGGACTCCGATGGGGAGTTGTACATTGTACTTGAAATGATATCTAAGCAACGACCACAATTTAACCTTGAGTATTAAATTCTTGAAATTGGCATACTCACTAGGACCATACCGCTTCCAATTTAACCTCTTGGTTATCTTATTTAAAATCCATCCTCTAAAGTACTCATGAGAATCATACGAGTAAGCCACGATAGGGTGGACGTTTACCGCATAACTCCCACTACTTAAATGGATTTAAATATTTTTAATAGAAATCTCAACTTAACAAACTTGTGAAATCAAATATGAAGTAAGCCACGATAGGGTGAACGTTTACTCATATTCTCAATCACTTTGTCTTGAGACCGCATGTGGAGGTCTAAAAATAATTTTAATTGCTTAAAATTATTAAAACTGCTTAGTCTTTTTAATTTCAAAAGGTTTGTTCATGCTCAAGCACATAATCCTAAACACGCTCTTCTAGAACGCAACATGTAAAACATGCTCACAGAATTCTAAAACATGTTTCAGAAAACGATAAACCTACTATCATGCTTGTCTAAGCGCAGCTAATAAAAACATATTAACAAGCAGAGACAAACAAAAACAGGTAAAGAGCATAGGGATTAACACCACGGCATGCAAAGAACAGAAAAAAAAAATTAAAATTCTTCGTGACCCATTCGTGGAATCCCAAATTCTAATCTATTAAAAATAAAACAGAAAAGAAAAACCCAAAAACATAAACTTGGCCCGAACACTTTAGGCCCGTCTTTGGAATTAGGGTTTGGGCCCCCTAGGGTTTGAGATACGCAGCTAGGGTTTGGAAACCCTAGCTGCCGCCGCCACCTCCCAAGGCAGCCGCCCCAGCGCTCGGCAGCAGCCCGGCGCCGTAGCAGCCCGGCGCTGCAGCAGCCCGGCGTGCCAGCCTCCAGCGCAAGCAACAGCCCGGTCGGCAGCCCTCCAGCGGCGTCCAGCAGCAGCAGCAGCAGCTCCAGCGCACCTCCAGCAGCAACGGCGGCACCTCCAGCAGCTCCAGCGCACGGCGACAGCAGCGGCAGCGCGTCGCCCGCTGGGCGCGCAGAGCGCGCAGGCGCGGCCCCGGGCGCGCACCGCCACTGCCGGCTGCCTCCTCGCCGTCTCGCCCAGCCAGAGCCCGCAGCAACACGTGCAGCAGCAGCGTACACGGGGCTCGACCAGGCGCGCGCAGCGCACAGCGCGCAAGCGCTCATGCGCGCGCTGCCCTCGACGCTGGCAGCCTTGCCGCACCGCACCCGGCACGCCACCTCCATCCACCGTTCTTTCGTCGTTGATTCGTCGTCGTTCTCATCTCGTTCTTCAGTTTTACAGATTTACAATGGAAAACAAATACAATTTGAAATCCTAATCTAACCACGGATTTTTCTCGCGGTGAAAAACGATTACAACGTCAAAACGACGCATCCCACGAATCAACAGACCACGAAGAACAACAACAGTAAAAACAACGCACATTATTAATCGTACATAAATTAATAATAGAGCCAAGAAATTAATCCTGGGCTCTGATACCAATTGAAGGAATATTAAATTGAATTAACGTTCCGTTTGCCCGATGATCGTTTCTTGGATTATTATTAATTTATCATACAATGATTAATCTTAAACATGCTCCTATGAATTTAACAGCTGCACACAGGTGTTAGGAATTACTTACCTGTGAAGCGGATGCAGAGGTCGTTGATGATCGTGTCGAAAGACTCCAGTTCTGATCTTCTGAACTGTATCCCGCTCAGCTTTCACCGTTGGATGGACAACGAACTATGAAAGTCCCAAGCTAGAAATCTCCTACACGTTTCCTGCGCCTCCCACAGCTCTCAAAACCCTAATTTTTATCAGTGTGTATTTCCTGAGAGCTGACAGTTGTATTTAAAGAAGAAAATACAGAGAGGGGGCGCCAGTTATGTGTGTTGGGTGATTTCTAACCCTTCTTGGGCTAGGAGACTTTGGGCCAGTCCAGGGACCAGATACAAGAAATAAAGATGGGCCTCAAATAAATTAATTTATCCATGGTCAGCCCAGACCATAATTAATTTATAAATATCAGTTCATTCCACTAAAGAACCAATATTGACTTACCCCTTTATTGTCGGTGTTGAGTCGGGGCTTGTATTTAGACTTATTAAATCCTCGTATTTAAAATATCCGACATCCATTAATTAATTAGAGCTCTCACATCTTAAATTAATTAATCTCTTTGTAATCCTTAAGCAGTACCACTCAAACCTTATTATATATTGCGCCTGAACTTAATCAACCTGCAGAGTTTAACGCAATAAATATTATTGAGCTCCTTAAGGGGATGTCATTATCCTCTATCGGATACGAGTACTAATACAGATAATCAAATATCATATATTAACCGCTATCACCCAAGATACAGAGTACTCAAGTTACTATATAACTCTCACTCATAGTAAATCAAAGTGATAAACGAATCAACATATATATCAGAAATCTTATTAGTATTAAGATCATATAAGTTACCGAGATCTTTGATTCTTCACTTAAGTCAGATAGAAGAATGTATCTCACTGTGGTCCTATCAATACGTAATGACGTACCAGTATAGATAAGTAGCCATGACAAACTACTTCCATCTATACCGCAGCCTAAACCAATAACTTGTCCTAGAGTTATTTCGGCTGTGATTATTTTATATCTCTTAAGGTTATTCCAATTATACGGTCTTCTGTTATCTACAACACACCATATAATCTACTTATATAGAGATAAAGAACATACATATGCAATCATGAACACAATCAGATAGGAGATAAAACAGTGAACACGGGAATCAATGTATACAAGCATAAAAAGTTCTTGCTTTCAGTATACAAATCCAACATTGACCTCCTGAGGATTGGCTCCGGTGGTCATCCAAATATGAGGATATTTTCCTCCAACATCAACCCGGCTGTATCCCGGATTGATACATTTTCTGGTATTGATCTTCTCCCATCTGGACTGGTACATCTGCCAAGCAGGAGATATTTCAATAATGTTAGTATCAATATTAGATTTGCCTGTCAGCGGCCTAAGACTGATCTCTCCCTCTTTTACCCCAGAGGTGGAGGGTTGACATGTTGGTTCGGGCGGTGAAGCCTTAGCAACATCTTTTTCTTGAGGATCCGATTTTGACACCTTAGCCTCAGAACTTGTGCTAGGGGTATTTGAATCCCCTGCTACAGGTAATCCGGCCTGTACGGTAATGCCTGCTTCGATCATGGGAGCCATGATCCCGCGCAGGAGCGGCTTGTGGGTTGCCTCATTAAGACTTATCATCTTTTTGAGACATTCTCGTATACGGTTAGACACTTTGGATTCATCATCCGATTGTATCCTTCCCGCTTGTTTGGCATGGAGTAAGCACTCTTGCCATTCTTGTTGTAGCATCTCCAGGTTTTTCAGGAGCTGCCTCTGGTTATCCATGATGGTGTCAACCTCAGTTGGCTCCATCCCTTGTTAAGAAATCTGCAAGAACATTATCATCAGATTTCAAAATGACAATATTAAAATCATAATATTGGCACTCAGCTTGCCATCTAAGTAATCTAGCCTTTTCAAGTTTTGATTATATTTTCTTGGTTAAGAAAGCCTTAACATTAGTGTTATCGACTTTCAAAGTAAATTTCTTTGCAAGTAAAAATAGCGGCCATTTTTTGAACGCTTTTCTAACTGCATAGAACTCCTTCTCGTTGATGTGCCATCGCACAGCTTCACTGTCGGAAAAGAGACCGCTACAATATCTGCAAGGTTCTTCTCCATAAGGGGTGGTTTTAGTGAGCACGGCTGCCCACCAGGAATCACTCGCATCAGTGTAGAGGACTAAATTATCCTCATCTTGTGGTATTGAAAGCTTTGGGAGATTTTTGCAAATCTCTTTTAGCTTTTTCATACCCTCCCGATGCTCCTCTTTCCAAATGAATGGGACATCTTTCTTCAGTAAAGGACTGAAGATTTTCCGGTGCTCTGCAAGATTTTTGATAAACATTCCTGCAAAGTTAACGACTCCAAGAAAGCTTTGGAGCTGTTTCTTTTCCTTGAGATCTTCTGGAAATCCCTGGACCTTTTCCACAATATGATCTTGTAGAATTATTCCGGATTCATCGATCTCTATTCCCAGAAACTCCATCTTCTGGGTGGCCACGACTGCCTTCTTTTCAGACAGCACTAATCCTTCTGGTTGACAGACATCCGCAAAGATCTCCAGATGCCTGACATGTTCATGAATGTTCTTTGATGCAATAAGAATATCATCAATATAAACAAACATGAATGAAGAATAATCTTTGAAGAGATTATCCATCTTCCTTTGGAATATCTGAGGCGCGTTGGCTAACCCCATTGGCATGACATTCCAGACATAATGTCCTTGTGGAGTTGAGAAGGCTGTGAACTTCTTACTCCCTTCCTCCATGCAAATCTGATAAAATCCTGATTTGCAATCGAACTTTGAGAATACCTTTGCACTTCTGATGCAGTTGATGAGGTGTTCTCTGCTTGGGATAAAATATCCATCAAACTCAAGAATATCATTAATCCCTTTGTAATTAATGACCAATCTCGGCTTTTCTCGCTTGATCTCCCCATGATTTCTCACCAGAAATTCAGGACTGCTGTAAGGCGATTTCCCTGGTTCGATCAGCTTCAAATCAAGGTGTTCCTTGATTATATTCCTCATATCCTGTTGATCTTGAATGTTCATCAGGATAGGTCTGAACCTTACAAACTCATGCTCCTTTCCAGTTTTAACTTTCAAGGTAGCTTTGAGCTGGTTCTTGTCCCACCATGCCAAAGGATCCTCGTGGTAACACTTCTGGATTCTCCTTTTGACGTCGGCTATGGACACCTGTTCTTCTTCCTTGATATCTTTGTGTGATATCAAGGAGACTTTGAGGATTTGAGTTTCTTCCTCGGAGAGATCTGGGAATCCATCGGTTCTGCATTTGAGCAAAACATCTCTGATTCTTCGTTGATCCTTCATTTGTGGTCGTCGGAGTCTGCCATCATCACCACGCTTGCTGCGGAATTTGATTGGCATCGAGCGATTAAAAGCTCCGTTGAGCCTCTGCACAATGATCTTGTGGTCACAATTAGTTGTGAACACCAGCCTCCTGGCTTCATTGTCCTGTGTGTACCGCTTGAAGGTTTGCAGAAAATTATTTCCAAATAATATATCTGCTCTGGTATCATGGAAATATATCGGTGGAGTTTTGACCTTGTACCAAGGTGTTTGTCCTGCGCCTCCGATCAATATTTCCGTTTGTTTTACTCCCTTTGATAGGAGCAAAATCTTTTTGGAGAAATTCCTTCCCGCAATTCGAGGCAGTTCTTCTTCAACTTCTGCTGGAAAGACTCCTCGTTTTGCTGTACAGATTCCTGCTCCTGAATCCACATAAGCAGTAAAATATTCTGCTTTGAACTTTTCGTATAACATCCCTACAGAGATGTATATCGAGAATGGACTTGTCATTAGATCAGCAACCTTTGTCTGTCGATTGTAATTTCCATTCCACTTGTTTTCCATAACCATGGTTGATATTTGTCAAGGAAATTGCGTCCTAAGATCAGGACGTCAGCTTCTTGTCCATGACCATGCTCTGATACCATTTTTGAAAACGCGGGATCAGCAATATAATTAAGCAATTTTTTCATCATTAGTACATAGTTGATTATAACGTGCACAGTTGACCTAGGGGCGCAATTGTCTTTAAAAAGGATTTTGGCTATAAAAGTCATTCTTTAAAAGAGGTGGCTAAAAAAGTCATAAACTATGTGCTTTAGGCTACAAATGTCAATTCTCACTAAAAAATTTTTGGGCCATATAAAATTGGGAGGAATTCTAAACTTTCCACCTTTTTCAAGTAGGGCTGTATAAATAGTTTTCGGGTTTTGGATAACTCATTAATCGAATCGAAATTTCCGGGTTTGAGTATTCAATAATCGATTTTTTTGATTATCGATTCGATTTCAGGTATCATTTTTAGAAAAATATCGGGTATCAGTTAACCCGATAACCAAACGGATTAACCAAAAATTATTTAATATATATTTTATATACGTTTTAATTATTAATTCGTGAATTGGCCCTCAGGAAAAACAAATAATTCCATGCTATCACTACTAAAAAAAACGCTCATACATAACGGTAATTTTCCGTTATCTATGTACCAAAAAAAGCGTCTTATATAGTAGTGTTATGTATGAGAGCGCTCATACATAACGGTAATATACCGTTATCTATACTATGTATACATAACGGTAAATGAGGTATACATAACACATTGATTACCGTTTTGTATGAATGTAATACATAACAGTAATTGTCTGTTATAAAATGTATTTTTTTCAATATGTATTTAATTTATACATAACAGTATTTTATATTTTACATAATGGTTAACTGCCGTTATCTTATGATAGGAAACATAACAGTTTTTCACCGTTATGAAACTTATTTTTTTCGTTATAAAATACTCCATCCGTCCCTGAAATAAGTTCCTCTTTTTTCATTTTGGGACGTCCCCCAAATAAGTTCCTCTTTCTTTCTTTCTATTTTTGGACAACTACCCCACCACTAATAATATTTTATTTATTCTTACTTTTCACTTTTTCACCACTCTCAATACTAATTATAACACTTTTTCACCTTTTCACCATTCCCAATACTAATTTTAACATATTTTTCTCCACTATCAATATACTTTACCACTTTCCTTAAAACCCGTGCCGTCCCCAAAGAGGAACTTATTTTGGGGACGAAGGGAGTATATTTCTTACATACTATATTGTCATTATATACAACGCTTTTTGTATATTATATAACGGTTATTTTCGTTATGTATTCTCGAATGCAGAATTTTAACATATTTTTATTATTATTATTATTATTATTATTATTATTATTATTATTATTATTATTATTATTATTATTATTTCTTAAATACAAATTATACAATATACAATAACTTTGAACATCAATCAAACATCATACCATCCAAATAACTTCATCCATCCATAATAAAAAATGCCAAATATATCCAAATAACTTAACAATCCAATACTTTACTAACTAAAGTAATGTATCTAAGTAGCTCGAGTAGTCATTTACAATTTTCAACGAAAAATGATACTCTGAAGCAGCTTTTAGTCAAAAGCAATTCATCCATCCAAACTTCCATCTACCAAAACGCAGAATGAAATCTGAAAATTAAAGAAGATGATGTCTAACATTTCCTGCTATTATATAAGTTGGTAGTAAGAGAGACCAATTTATAACATAACATATGCTTCAGATCAGCACAGAGATGAAGCTAAGTATAAATAGCTAGAAAAGAAAAAACACAGATCTTCAAACATTGTCACTGCTTTGCTGGTGGTTGTATAAGAAGTTACACCAAAAAATTCTTGAATAAAATTGAGCAAGAAAAAATAGAAGTGTGAACAAACCTCCATCGCGTAGATGATGTGAGTTCTTCGGATTCCTAAAGCAAATAAAAAACACTAGATAAGCCTTTTATAATAGATATTGCAAATCAAAAACAGAACCATATCTTTCATTAATAATCACCCTCATAGCTTGATACAACCAGGGGCGGAGCCAGACTTCCGATTCAGGGGGGTCCAAATGTTTTTATAAAATAAAATTAATAATTAAATTAAAAAATAAAAATAAATTAAAATAATTATTAATACGATTATAATACCATTTAAATTTAAAAAAAATACACTTTAAACATATTTTCAAGTTCATACAAAACAACTTCAACAAATTAAAATGGATAAAATTTGGGGTTTTGGCAAATAAAATCATGAACTATTTCGAATTAACAATTTTAACGTAATTTTTGAAATGTAGCGAAGTAAGTCACTATCTTTTCAGTTTTGACAATTTCGTGCCCCCAATTTTTTTCGATCATCGGATTGTTAACTTGGAGTTTATGTGGATTAGTTCTCCACGTAATATTCATGTTACGATGTATTTTGCAATAAAATTACTAAATATTGAAAATTATGTTGCAAATATAGGATACAGTTCTATAATTTGAAGATTTTTTTAATTGAAATTGTAGGAAACGATGTCGTTTATGCCTCACAAAAACGACGTCGTCTTTTTACTAATTCACGTAAGTTCCAATTCAACACTCAGAAGTCACGTTAAAATTGTAAATTCGAAATAGTTCGTGATTTTATTTGCCAAAATCCCATTAAATTTTGTAAGGCAAAATAACTTTCAATATCCAATTCAAAAAATAAATTTATAGAATTCAATCCAAGCATGATATGCATAGATTAATTATGTGTTCACTTCTTAACTCTAAAGTTTACATATCAATTACAGTATAAAATAGCTCAATATGATAATAATGTAGATAAAATTATATTTTTTTATTATTTAATATAAAATTACGAAAATACCCCTAGTATTTTTAAAAATCCCAGGGGGGCCCAGTGACCCCCCTGCCCCTCCCCTAGCTCCGCCCCTGGATACAACATTGCATATGAACATGGAACAAATTCAAGACAATAACAAAAGAACAGAGCATAAAATTCAATTCACCTGGTCCCAAGTCCAATCCGCCTCCACATTTGCAGACTCTAATAGTGCTTTAAACGCATTTTTGGCCTCCTGAACAGGCAATTACCATAAATCCATGTGTAATGGTAGTAATAGTTGACGAAGGAATATAAAGTAAGTACCTGCTTTGTAGCATATATGACAGGTTCATCATCCACCGTTTTCTCTTCAACTGGTGCCACATTCATTTTCCCTGCAACAACAGTTTCTTTCTTCTCCTCCTAAAATGTACGTAGGCGAAAAAACCATTATCAACTGATATTTATTGCTAAATATTAAGTCTACCAGTAAATTGTGTCTCTTATATCTTCTTCAGCAAAAAAAATCTTGCATAAACTTTTAAGAGGAAGACTAAAGACTTTCATGAGATGAAAATAATACAACAGAAAAGAGGAAAGTGGGGAGTCGAGATAAGGAAAAGGGGGAAGTTGAACGAAATGGAAAGAAGCGAGAAGCTACTGGTGAGGCAGGGAAGAGTTAGGGTGTAAAAAAGCAAGAGAAATATTTAACTGATTAAATTAGTAATGTCAACAACTATATAGCACTAGAGCATGAGAAATGGTTTGCAAATAAATGCGTTAATAAACTAGTCATACCTCTCCATTTAGGACTGAAGCCCTGACTGATGAACTTGACCCCACTTGTGCTGAAGGATTTTCCAAGGTGATCCTGAAAAATTATCTGAACTGAACCAATAAGGCCTCTAAACAATCTGAACTGAGGGGCAACACCTTCACTTTTTTCTCTCTCATTCAAAAAATTAGAGACATAGTGTAATAAACCATTTACCCTGTTCCAATCAGAAAATCTCGTGAAACAGAGGCAGCAAAACACATAAGCTCTTTTGTTGGAATTAATTTATTGAGCTGAAAATCCTAATTTCAGAAGAATGACTCAAATGGAAAACAAAATTGGTTATTTCTGATGTAAAACTCTTATATTCCTTACGAATCGGGAAATACTCTTATAGGGAAAAAATAATATATACATGGCTCAATCACATCAGCCCTTTGGTAAACATGCACAAGAACATAAAAAGCCACCTCTCGTACCTAGCAAACACTCAAATAAATATAAAAATGAAAAGTTCCATAAATACGACAATGTAACTGCAAGATACACTAAACATACTAACAATTACTAACTCAGAAAAATAGTCCTCTCATACTCCTACATGTTCATCATTTATGCAAAAGTAATCAAATTAGTATTTAGTAACACTAATAATTTAGATTGAATTCCCTATTTAAATTGGCACCAAGCAAAATAAGGAATAGAGAGCATAGGTAATCGGAATGGTTTTAATCTCTAGCTACAACAGTAAGAGCAAAAACTATTAGCTTTACCATATGATGTACTACTATATCCTAATGACTTCCCCCTTTTGAAATAAGATCATTTGTCGTAACATAATTACATAAAATCTATACAAAAAGAAAATAAAAGGGTAAAAGAGTTACTAAAAGGGCTAGTCTTTCTAAAAAATGGCATTAAAGCTTAATTGTATCTCTTATCATGAATCAAAAGAAAAGCCAAAAACTTACTATAGACATATTAAAGTTCACACAAGATTTATTCTACTCAGCCATCCATGTCACACTCCCAAGTTCACACTTACATTTGTGGTTCATATACCAAAAATATAAAAAGTTATGAAAAACAGGATGAAAGCTTCACAAAACTAGACGATAAATTTCAGTTAGCAAAATAAATTTCATGAATCAATAGCTCACAGTCATGCAAGGAAAAGGCTATAAATTTTTGTATTCATAAGCTCTTATTTAGAATCTTCTAAACTAATCTAGTATAGGTTACATGGCTTCGCCCACCAGCCGACCCTCGCCGTGCCCATCACTGCTCTTCTTGAACTACTTACACTTCCCTTTAACTCCTTTGCTGCCTAGCGATCACCTACCTTTCTCTCTCTCTAACCCACACAACCTAATGATACTTGTTGAGCAACTCAAATCTTCTACTGCCAATTCATGTGACATCTCGTGGATGATTAATTAAGAGTTTAGAATTGGGCAAAATGAAAATTAATGACCAAGTTTACATTAGTGGATTATTTATAAAATATGATAGCGTCACTTTTATAAGTTAATAGTATTATTTGTACAACTATATAATGTTAGTGTTGTTTATATAATATGATAGAGTTTTTTATATAACATGATAATGTCATTTTACCAAGTTAATGCTGCTATTTTTATAACAAGTAATATAGTATCATTTATATAACAGGATAGTGTTAGTGTTATTTGTAAAACTATGTAGTTTTATTTTTATAACAAGTATATAGTGTTATTTATGATAGTGTTAGTGTCATTTCGATATAGTATCCCACCCGATAAACCAACCAAAACTACTCACTCTTCCATCGCCAAAACCTCTATTTTAATCACCAAAATTCACACTTTTTTTTAATATTGGTAAGTATTACTACTCCATATGTAAATAAAATTAAAAATGGAGTAAAATAAAGAGTCCATACTTTATTACTAGTATTGACGAATTTTAAAAAATCAATATTTTTTAATACAATGAGAATAAAATATTATTTAATTTCATAATATAAGTATTTAATTGTATTCTAAAAAAAATACAAAATGAATATGAATTCCCAAAGGCAAACATACTAGTATTAATTAAGAAATAAATATCATTTTCATAAATAATTACGAATGATACTATATGAAAATGACATTAACACTATCATATCATATTATATAAATAATACTATCGTATTCTACAAATAACCCTATATAGAAATGACATTAACACTATTATAAAGAACTCTTTTCTGTTATGCAAATGACACTAACTCTATATAGTTCTACAAATGACACTGTATAAAAATGACACTAACACTATTATAAATGACACTACTATCTTATATAAATAACACTAACACTATTATATTTTACAAATAGCACTATATAAATGACACTATCATGTTATAAAAATAACACTATATAAATGACACTATCATTTCAAAATGTTAAAGTGTCATTTTGAAATGTTAAAGTGTCATTTGAAATGTTAAAGTTTCATTCGTAATGACGTAGTGTCATTTCAAAATCTTAAAGGTATCATTTCAAATCTCATAGTGTCATTTTGAAATGTTAAAGTGTCGTTACTAATCTTATATTGTTGTTCGAAATCTTAAAGTGTCATTACAAATGTTTTAGTGTCATTTGAAATATTATAGTGTCATTTCAAATCATGTAGTGTCATTCAAAATCTCATAGTGTCATTCGAAAAGTTATAGTGTCATTCGAAATCATGTAGTTTTATTAGAAATATTATAGTGTCGTTTGAAATCTCATAGTGTCATTTGAAACGTCACAGTGTCATTCGAAATGTTTTAGTGTCGTTCCAAATCTCGTAGTGTCATTTGAAATACTAAAGTGTCATTTGAAATATTAAAGTGTCATTTAAAATATTGTAGTGTCATTCGAAATGTTAAAGTGTCATTTGTATATCGGAATAGTGTCATTTGAAATGTTATAGTGTCATTTGAAATCTTGTAGTGTCATTCGAAATGTTAAAGTGTCATTTGAAATGTTATAGTGTCATTTGAAATCTTGTAATGTCTTTTGAAATCTTAAAGTTTCATTTCAAAATGTCGTAGTGACATTTGAAATGTCATAGTGTTATTTTAAATGTCATAGTGTCATTCAAAATTATCTAGTGTCATTCGAAATGTTATAGTGTCTTTTGAAATCTTGAAGTGTCTTTTGAAATCTTACAGTGTCATTTGAAATCCTTTAGTGTCATTTGAAATCTTAAAGTTTCATTTGAAATGTCAAAGTGTCATTTGAATTCTTGAAGTGTCATTTGAAATCTTAAAGTTTCATTTGAAATGTAATAGTGTCATTTCAAATCTTGTAGTGTCATTTCAAAATGTTATAGTGCCATTTCAAAATGTTATAGTGTCATTCGAAATGTCATTTGAAATGTCATAGTTTCATTCAAATTCTTAAAGTGTCATTCGAAATCTTCTAGTGTCTTTTGAAATCTTGTAGTATCATTTCAAAATGTGATAGTGTTATTTGAAATATTATAGTGTCATTTGAAATATTGTAGTTTCATTTGAAATCTTAAAGTTTCATTTGAAATGTCATAGTGTCATTCAACTTTTTGTAGCGTCTTTTGAAATATTGTAGTGTCATTTCAAATCTTAAAGTTTCATTTCGAAATGTCATAGTGACATTTGAATTGTTGTAGTGTCATTTGAAATCTTAAAGTTTCATTTGATATGTCATAGTTTCATTTGGAATCTTAAACTCGTACAGTGGCATTATTACAATGTAAGAGTGTCAATTAAAATATTTTTAATTTACAGGGTCATTTACATATTTAAATAGTGTCGATCAACAATGGAAGTTAAAACTACAAGAATTGGAATGAAACTATATCATTTATATAATGAAACAATGCAAGTTAAAACTACAAGAATTAGAATGAAACTATATCATTTATATAATGAAACGATGCAAGTTAAAACTATAAGAATTGGAATGAAACTATATCATTTATATAATGAAACAATGCAAGTTAAAACTACAAGAATTGAAATGAAACTATATCATTTATATAAGTGGGAATTGACATTTGTAGCCTAAAGCACATAGTTTATGACTTTTTTAGCCACCTCTTTTAAAGAATGACTTTTCTAGCCAAAATCCTATTTAAAGACAATGGTGCCCCTAGGTCAACTGTGCACATTAATAATCAACTGTGTACAATCAATGAAAAATGGCTTAATTATAGTGCTGATCCCCCGCTTCTCAAAATGGTATCAGAGCGGGTTTTTAATGAGGAATTATATTATGTTTAATTTATTTTATAATTAGCCTAAGTGGATTAACCTATGTGGGAGGAGACTCCATCAAATTGGAATGAATCCGGACGAATGTCCGAGATATTTTGTTTACAGGATAACTTTCCAAAATTTGGAAAGAGAAGCTCGTCACCAATTAGGTGAATTACGATGGTGTTGGAGAGCACTTATGCTCAACATTACCGAAGACGAAGAGACGGTTCGTGAGATCATTACGGACTTTCAGGAGCATCTCGATGCCCTATTGGAGAATGCCGTGGCCAAAGCGGCAAATAGACAAGCAAGAGCCTATCTCCATCAATTTCATACTTGATGGAACCAAAGGACAAGGCGGGAGTAGCTTATCCAAGCTACCACAAGATCGAGCCGGACTCTTCCGACAACGTCAACTTGCGGGAGATTCAGAAAACGGTGGAATATTATGACAACAAGCTATATGAACTACCGATGGAAATGAGCAGCATATCACTCAAACAGGAGGAAATATTAACCCTCTTGCGTGATATCCAGAAGAAAGTGGAGGAAATCGAAAGGCGTAAACCATGTTCCGGAAAAATTCGGAATAGATGGTCCAAAGACCCGACGTATCCACTACCAATCAAGGCAGAGCCCAAGAAGGACTTGAGCTCGGAGGACATAATCCGAATCATGAAAGGCAAACATCATGAACAGCCTTGATCGAATCGGATTGGAAGATCTACAAGAATTAGCAGAATCATTTGCTAATTTAAATATGGTAGATCTAAAGATGAACCAAGGAGGGGAGATGCCCAAACAAGAGCATCAACCAGAAGGATCATCTAGAGGAAAGGAGGTTCGTGAAGACACAATCCACCAGACACGGACCAGAAAAAGAAGATGGCCCAAGATGCAGGATACTCCTGTAGGAAAGGTCACGCTAGAACCAATCCACCCCTATGGATTGATTCTCAATCTCGACGAAGCCAGTTTCAAAGATTGGGAAAATCTCATTGATGAATGGGCTTCAGCAATGAAAGTAGTCAATGCCACGATAGAATATGAGAAAGATGATTTTCTCAAAATCTTCGAGGCAAGCCTATCCGGTATGGTAAAACAATACTGGGATAAAACGCCAGCCGAGGCAAAGAATGAATTGTTCCAAAAAGGATCAGCTTTGGAAATCCTCGAGGTGGCAACAAACCAGGTGAAAATCCATTTTCTTGGAATGGGTTTCTTTGAAGCGTCAGGAGACGAGAAGCGCAAGAAATATCAGCAGGCACTTTACAATCTCAGATTGGTGGTGCTCGAGCCCAAAGCTCTTGATGAATTTCTGCGACTTTTTGCCATATCACATATGGGGTTAGTTGATGAACAGACTTCCAGGGACCTCTTTTTCACAAAGTTCCCAAGTCCATGGAGAGAGATGCTCATCAACGAGTACGTGTCACAAGGAGATTATCCACTTGACAGTACGTCAAGGAGAATGTCCTACGTCCACAGGAAGCTGTCCGAATGGTGCTAAAAGGCGGCGGACCAGAGAAACCTCAAGAAATTGAGGAAGCTCAACAAAAGTTCTCCATTGATGTGCAACAATCTTGATCTACCAACAGAGATTGGAGCAGAGTTGTTGTATCAAAGGAGAAGCAGAAAGAAACATAGGTACCAACCCTATGAAAGAAAGTCCAGAAGGAGTTCTCGGAAGCCAAGAACTATGTGGACCCGACAGAAGGCACGCTCCTACAAATCAGGCCAACGGAGTGGACCATCAAGAAACCGATTCTCAAATCAAAAGAGAATCCCGGCGAGGAAAACTTTCAGGCGAACCCAAGCCAAAACCAATGAAAGTTTCAAAGATTGCAACTGCTGGACTTGCGGTGCAAAAGGGCATATATCTACGAATTGCCCAGACAACAAAGGGATGAGAAAATTTGAATCTACACCGGATATCGAAGAAGCTCTCTTTTACCAGGAATTGATACCCGTGTATCGGTTCGAAGATATATCCTCTGACGAGAGTATATACGAACAGGAAGAAGTCTTTAGCTCTGAAGATTCGGAGATGACCGATGGATCAACCGGAGACGTGTCAGACTAAAGAAAAGAACGAGGTTTTTCACACCCAGACAGAGGATCAGAAAGGATTCACTAGTCATTTTCTGATTCCACAAGAAGAGGTGGTGAAGAAACTTGTGAAAAAACTCAAGAAGGAAACCGAGGAGGTACAAACATACCAAGGGTTTTCAAATGGGAGATTGAATCAAGTCTTACATAGCTTGATTCCATTCAAAAGGAAGCATCATGTCTATTTTGGCGTTACAAGCCGAGAAATGGCGCTTCCAATTGAGATTACAAGTAATCAGGTGGAAATCCAGCTGGTTCCAGCCGAAGACATACGGCGGGATCTTAAGAAGATGAAGCCAGAAGTCGCAAGTACGATGAAATGGATTCATATTGGAGCAATTCAGTTGGTAATCAAATCTTCCCTCTTCCCAGGGACAGATCAACCAATCGATGTTGCACTCTACGACAAAAGGATCAGGGATGCCAGAGAATCAGTTCTTGGAGCTTTTTCAGGCAATCTCTATGCCAAGAAGATTATAACCGAATTTTACCCACAAATCGCTTATAATCTACAGGATTCATCCTTCAGCCGAGCCCTGACTCTCTATCAGGACTACAAAAAGAAGGAGCTTATGACGGGAGAAAATAGGCCATACTCACTGACTTATCAAGTTTCGTATGCCTTATCAAATTCCCATCATACGGAATTATTTCTGGGAAAGGAATTTATTGAAATTCCAGAAATATTCAAGGAGGTAGCCAAGGCAGTCAATCCAAACCGAGTGGAGATTCCCCAGATCGGAGAAATCGACATCGATGTAGGAGACAAACAGGTGCTTAGCCATACCCAGAGTCTCAGACTGGGAGCACCAAGGCTATCATTCCAGGGAAATAGGCTAACTTCAGGGTCTATAACAAGAAGTTTCTCTCAGTCATATGAGAGAAGGGCGATTCAGGAAACGCCAATTCCAGACATGAGGGTCAAGCTCAAATGTCCCGAAGGATGGAGACAGGTTTCCACAAGATTTGATACAACTAACAGGGAGAACAAGTTTCCTTGTAGCTCGTTGTATTATTTGACAAATCCAGGAGACAACCGATATATCGGAACTCTGAAGATTGGAGGCTTTGAAATCCAGGCCGAAGGCCAAGCTGGACAAGAAGCGGACGTCCTAATTTTAGGACGAGATTTCCTTGACAAATATAAGCCATGGTCATGGAAATCAGGAGGAATGGAGATCACAATCGGACGCCAAAGATTGATGATCCAATGACAAGTCCATTCTCGATATACATCTCGGTAGGGATGTTATACGAGAAATTCAAAGCAGAATATTTTGCTGCTTATGTGGATTCAGGAGCAGGAATCTGCACAGCAAAACGAGGAGTCTTTCCAGCAGAAGTTGAAGAAGAACTACCTCGAATTGCGGGAAGGGATTTCTCCAAAAAGATTTTACTTCTATCAAAGGGAGTAAAGCAGACGGAAATACTGATCGGCGGTGCAGGACAGACACCTTGGTATAAGGTCAAGACCCCACCGATATATTTCCATGATACCGGGGCAGATATATTATTTGGAAATAATTTTCTGCAAACCTTCAAGCGATACACTCAGGACAATGAAGCCAGAAGGCTGGTGTTCACAACCAATTGTGACCACAAGATCATTGTACAAAGGCTCAACGGAGCTTTTAATCGCTCGATGCCATTGAACTTCCGCAGCAAGCGTGGTGATGATGATGGCAGACTCCGGAGACCACAAATGAAGGATCAACGGAGATTCAGAGATGTGCTGCTCAAATGCAGAATTGAGGGATTCCCAGATCTCTCCGAGGAAGAAATTTCAATCCTCAAAGTCTCCCTGATATCACACAAAGATATCAAGGAAGAAGAACAGGTGTCTATAGCCGACATTAAAAGGAGGATTCAGAAATGTTACCATGAGAATCCTTTGGCATGGTGGGACAAGAACCAGCTCAAAGCTACCTTAAAAGTTAAAACTGGAAAGGAGCATGAGTTCGTAAGGTTCAGACCTATCCTGATGAACACTCAAGATCAATAGGATATGAGGAGTATAATCAAGAAACACCTTGATTTAAAGCTGATCGAACCAGGAAAGTCGCCTTACAGCAGTCCGGGATTTCTGGTGAGAAATCATGGGGAGATCAAGCGAGGAAAACCAAGATTAGTCATTAATTATAAAGGGATTAATGACATTCTTGAGTTTGACGGATATTTCATCCCAAGTAGAGAACACCTTATCAACTGCATCAGAAGTGCAAGGGTATTCTCAAAGTTTGATTGCAAATCAGGATTTTACCAGATTCGTATGGAGGAATGGAGTAAGAAGTTCACAGCCTTCTCAACTCCACAAGGACATTATGTCTGGAATGTCATGCCAATGGGGTTAGCCAACGCGCCTCAGATATTCCAAAGGAAGATGGATAATCTCTTCAAGGATTATTCTTCGTTTATGTTTGTTTATATTGATGACATTCTTATTGCATCAAAGAATATTCACGAACATGTCAGACATCTGGAGATCTTTGCGGATGTTTGTCAACAAGAAGGGCTAGTGCTGTCCGAAAAGAAGGCAGTTGTGGCCACCCAGAAGATGGAGTTTCTGGGAATAGAGATCGATGAATTTGGGATAATTCTACAAGATCATATTGTGGAAAAAGTCCAGGGATTTCCGGAGGATCTCAAGGAAAGGAAGCAGCTCCAAAGCTTTCTCGGAGTTGTTAACTTTGCAGGAATGTTTATCAAAAATCTTGCAGAGCACCGGAAAGTCTTCAGTCCTTTACTGAAGAAAGATGTCCCATTCATTTGGAAAGAGGAACATCGGAAGGGTATGAAGAAGCTGAAAGAGATTTGCAGAAATCTCCCAAAACTTTCAATACCACAAGACGAGGATGACTTCGTCCTCTACACTGACGCGAGTGATTACTGGTGGGCGGCTGTGCTCACAAAGATCACCCCATATGGAGAAGAACCTTGCAGATACTGTAGCGGTCTTTTCTCCGACAACGAGGCTATGCGATGGCACATAAACGAGAAAGAATTTTATGCAGTCAGAAAGGCGTTTAAAAAATGGCCGCTTTTCTTACTTGCTAAAAAATTCGTTTTGAAAGTAGATAACACTAATGTTAAAGCTTTCTTAACAAAAAAGATTGAATCTAAACCTGAAAAGGTTAGATTACTTAGATGGCAAGCAGAATGCCAATATTATGATTATGATATTGTCATCTTGAAATCTGATCAAAATGTTCTTGCAGATTTCCTCACAAGGGATGGAGCTCCCTGAGGTGGAGACCATCGAAGCAAAACAGGCGCAGCTCTTTGAAAGTCTAGAGCTGCTACAACAGGAATGGCAAAAGTGTGTACTACACACCAAACAAGCAGGGAAGATACAGGCGGCTGACGAAGCCCAAGTATCTAACCAAATCGATGCCTGCTTCATGAAGATGTTCAATCTTCAAGAAGCAATCAACAAGCCACTCTTGCGCGCTATCCGAGAAAATCGGATTAAAGCAATGCTTTCCGTACAGGGCGGATTACCTGTAGCAGGGGATTCAAGTACCCCTAGCCCAAGTCCTGAGAGGATGGCTTCACAGCCGGATGCTCAAGGAGAAGATGTTGTTAAGGGGTCACACCCTGAGTCAACATGTCAACCCTCCACCTCTGGGGTAAAAGAGGAAGAGGTCAATCTTAGGCCAATGACCGGCCAAGTTAAGGTTGACACTGATTTTATTGAAATTTCTCCTTCTTGGCAGGTGTATCAGAACAGGTGGGAGAAACTTCTCACGAGAAAGGGCATTAATCCGGGAAATTGTCGGGTTGATGTTGGAGGAAAATATCCTCGGGTTTGGATGACTCCAGGAGCCAACCCAAACGACGTCAAGGAATGGTATGAGTTTGGGGCATTAGCCTCAGTCTATACCACCTCTCCAGCCTTCACCGAAATCAGGGGTCTACCTGGATCCAAAAAACGGTGTTTGATGCATGGGAAAACAACGAGTCCCTCAAAAGGGGAGATGTTCTGGAATTGTACTTCTTTAGTGCAGCCCCAGAGCCAGTGGGAAAAGGAATCCATGAAGCTTTCCATTTCATCAAGCTTCGGAGACCTGACACGGGAGCCCTTAACCGGATCAAAGTTCCCGATTTCCAGGCCGCAATCGTCTCAACATTTAAGGAGGACCAAATCTCTACCAGACGAGCATGGGGTCTATGGGTCTGTCTCACAGAGATGGATAAAATGAAGTCCAGATTTAAATTCTACCAGAGTTCAGATCTGGGAACGTTCCTGGTTAATACCATGACAGGAACTACAACCCCGTTTGCCGAAAAATCCTTCGAAAATAAAAGGCAAACGTTGTGGAATAACAAGATAGCGGGGAGCAAAGAAACTCGTCGCAAATTTTGCAATATGGCTCATCTGGGCCATTGGATCGAGAAAGTCTGCGATCAATGTTCAACGCAGAAGGAGCCGGAATTCGGAAAAGGATTTTTTCCAAAACCTGACAGAAGGAGGTTCCGGTCTGATGAACATGATGAGCGACAGGTTCCAAAGGAAAGAGCACCTCGGGCACCAAAAAAGTAAGGTGGCTGACAAAGCAAAGTGAATCATGTGATTCACAGCAAGGATCGCGCCCACAAAACCGAAGAGTGGGTGGAATGACAGGAGGACCACTCACCAAAAGCTCCAGGACAAACATGAGTGGAAGAGAAAAGCAGCCGGCCCCTACCAGCATTATCACAAAACGATAAAGCAAGGGTCCAGCACCATGTGATGACACTAACAAATGTCGACAATCATGGCCGACAAAGGAAGGTGGATGTCACATTCAAGATAGCTGGCCACGAGGAAAGAATCCAAGGCCAACTACCAAGCAATTATAGAGGGGATCAAACCTCTATATAAACGCAAGCTCTGGAGAGAAGAGAGCATCCGAAATTCACACATCTTTCTCACACAACACACTCTCTCTTCAGAACCTATCTTTGTATTTTGTTTTAGTTTTCAAAGTTTTTTATTTTAAGTTTTAGTTTCTTTTATTTTATGTATACAAGAATTAGCTACTATGAGTAGCTAAACAAGTTAGTCTCCTCCCTTAGGGAGATTTTATGAAATAAATTAAGTATTTTATAATTCCTCGTTAAACGCTTTGTTTTGCCCAACTTTCGGTTTAGTAAAAATATTTTCTTTTCATTTATCAACAAAAGTATTCGACGTCGAAAACACAGTGAAGGAGGGAAACTGATTCCTAAAGGTGACCATTCGGCGAAAGCCGAAACACAGTGAAGGAAGAAGGTTGCAACCACCTCTTGCGAGTGTGTGGTTGGACGAAGGCCGAGGAGGCAGGAAGTCCGTAAAACGCGACAAAAGCTCCTGAAGGTGACCAGTCGACGAAAGGTATAACTGTTGATTTATGTTTTGAATTATTTGGAAGTGTTACGGAAGCATGTTGGGCCTGGTATTACTATTTGCATGTATTAATTAAGCATGAATTGTAGACGAAGGGCTGTTTGGTTATTTGATTGGCTTTTGGTTACTAAAGTCTTGCTTTAAACCTTGTGGCTATATAAGTCTCTAACTATGTGAGTTTGGCTAAATGTGTCTTTTTCCCTTTATATAATATATAAATGAAACAATGCAAGTTAAGACTACAAGAATTGGAATGAAACTTAATGTAAGTTAAAACTACAAGAATTGGAATGAAACTATATCATTTATATAATGAAACAATGCAAGTTAAAACTACAAGAATTGGAATGAAACTTAATGCAAGTGTCATTTAAATATAAATGTAGTATGATTTATTAATACATATAGTGTTATATAATAAGAAAGTGTCATTTATATATATTAAAAATGTTATTTAAATATAAATATAGTATCATTTATTAATGTATGTATTGTTATTTACTAAAAAAAATAATGTTATTTATAAATATATCAAAAATTTAGAATACTAAGAAGAAGAAAAAAAGACAAAGAAGAAAATGAAAAAAAGAAGGAAAAAGAACAAGAAAAGAGAAGAAGAAAAAAGAAGAAAAAGGCGAGAAAAAAAGAAGAAAATGCACAAAAATAGAAAACCGAAAAAAAAGAAGAAAAAAGAACGATTTAAAAGAGAATGAAAAAAAGAAGAAAATATGAAAAAACCCAAAAAAACACTAGCAATGGGAATTGAACCACAATCAATGAGTTATTACATGCACTTAACCAATTAAGCAATTGTATAAAATGTATATATTCGTGGGTTCAGATCTGGGTCATGGGCGACCCGGTTGTACCGTACACCTGGGTGCACCCAAGACTACCTCGAAAATAAATAAGGCAGACTACTTAAACATATACACTAATACACGCATCTCTCAAAATATATACTTAGAATATTAATTAAACTGCGATTTTATATAAAAAAGAAATGAAAAAACCTAAAAAGAAAGCACAAGAAAAACAGACTAAGGGCCGAGCCTCATTAAAACCTTTTTACGGAAAACCCAAAGGGAAAAACCGTAAAAAGGAAAAAGAGTACTCATTTACAAGACGAAAAAGAAAGAAGGAAAGAGCGGAAGAGAAAGTTTCCAGAACTCTGGCCTAACCATCGTCCCCAAACAATCCCGGCTCTAACCCCACGAAAACCAAAACCCAAACAGCTCAGAAGGCAAAATGGCCGGTGAGACGTTGTCGCCAAAAAACTGCCAACCTCAAACGAGCCCAAACCAAAAGAAGGGAAGCTACACGGCCGGTTATACGCCGTCGCCGTAATCAACCCACAACCCACAACCCAACCAAACCCTACGAAGAAAGCAGAAAGGGTAGCTACCCGGCCGGTTATACGCCGTCGCCGTAAGCATCCCACTGCCGAAAACCCAAGCCAAAAGAAGTCGGGTCCACCCAACAAACACCCCGAAGGAATAAAAAACCAGAGTTAAAAAGTTTCGGCCAGTGAGAATCCGTCGCCAGAAACTAACCATCCTCAAACGCACAAACCGAAGAGACATAAACCACAGGTAAGCAGCAGGGGTAGCTACACGGCCGGTTAGAATATTAAATGAAATAAGAGTGTATAATGTAAAAAAAATAAAATAAGAATAGGTGTATACATATAGATAGGAACCGTGATTAGGCTCTGACAACTTTAAAAAGAAGAAATGATCATTGCTTATTATATATTTAAAAAAAATAGGAAGTATTGTGTATGTAAGTAAAAACACGAACACAAGGAGATGAAAGGATATACAGAGCAATTTCATGCAAGAGCAATAAAAGAGGCGGAAGAAATTTATCTCTTTCACAGAATTCGGTGAATGATTTTGAGTGTGAGGAAAAGAATGAAGAGAGGTACTATTTATACTAGAGGATAGGAGTTTAATTTTGGCAGTAAAATCAATCAAGAAAAATGTTTCCAAAATTTTGTTTTAGCTAAAAAGGTAAGGTGAATTAGGGTAAATCATGTTGCTGAGCAAGATAGAAAATTCTGGAGAATTTACTTTGGGCTTAAGGAATGAGCTCCAAGAAAGAATTGGGCCGCATTAAAAAAATATAATTGTTTGGGCTTTTTAATATATGTAGTAACTTATTACAAAAGAAAATAATATCCTCACAATAATAATAATAAATGCTTAGAATTTATTATGATTAAATGCTCATGCTCATGAAATAACTAGGCACGACTTATAAGACTTAAAATTTAATTATTGAAAAGAATTAAAGAATAGAAATTTTTTTGTAGTTAATATAAATATTTTGGGGCACTACACTTTTACTTGTTGATTCCCATTTGAGAAAGAAAAATTGGAAGTATCAGCAGGAGGATGGTTGTGAAAAGAAAAATGTAGGAGCGGCTTTGCAGAAGGATTGGAGATAAACTGCAGCCCTACATCCTGGGAGAATGATTCCTCCCGAACCACTCTTATCTCATGCTCACTTGGAGATGAAAAAGTGATTTCACAAGTTTCCGACTGAGTAGGATACTTCTGCAAAATGGATTGTTCAGCAGTCGGAAGGTTTGACATCCCATACAAATTGGTTGAAGAAGGTTTGTCCATGGGATGTGTGTTAGAAGGAATTTTCGACCTTGAGGCGGTCATTAGGATGGGCACAACGCCTTTGTCTGAATCACGTTCAAAACACAACGCACGTAACTGGTGTGGATCTTCAAGATTGAATGCTTCTGTCCTTTGCATTGAGGTGCTTTTATCACGCTTGGTGAGATTATGATCTTCTGATGAATGCAGATCATTACTCCATCGAACTGCAATCTTCTTGTCTTCCGATTTCATGATAGTTATTTTCTGAGATATTGAAGAGAATCTCACAAATATTGTGGATAGTGGAGGGTTAGTGCAGAACAAAATATTCAAATGAAGAAAAGAAATTTTCAAGTATGAAGAAGATTTGAATCAAGAGGGAAAGCCAAAGGTTGAAAATGCATGACCGGATAGAGCAAGGGTAAAAGGAAAGAAATCTTAAGAAAAATTGAAATGACAGCCGCGATTTGGATTCAACAAATAAAGTGAAATGTAGAGATTTTTGTGTCCGCATTAAATGACCGCCCTAAACGAGCCTAAAAAGGTGTACACCGAAATGATGTGCTGACGTGGGTATGCAATAAAATGATTTTGAAAAATAATTCAGTACAATAGAAACAAGTGGGATAAGATAGACATTCCAGTTTCAAGAAGCAGTTGAAAGGATAAATCTTTCAGTTACCAATAATATAACCCCAAACCACCGAGAGCATGTAGAAAGTAATGACTGATGACATTTTGGCTATGAGATAGAATAACTTACTGGTTGACTGAATGTCGTAATTAGTCGATACCACAAATGAGACTTTAGACTAGGTCGTTTGGTTCCCCCTCGACTGATGACGGGGTAACTCAACTGATGATTGTTCAATCAGATCGAGGGTTTATCCATCATCTGTGAGTTTGTCCTCATCAATCTGAAGATTTTGATAAGACTGATATCTCAGTTTTCTTTCTGATTCTTCAGTCTTATCTGTTTGAATCTCTGGCTTCTTCTTGCAATGAAATAGATTTGCTTCATCTTATTTGAGGAGGTTGTTGAGATTTGGTCCAGAATCAGTTCCAAAGACAGGGCTTCATCATTGGACATCCTCATTTGTTAGGTCTGGAGGGTCTCGAATAGGTGTATGGCGGGGGAGGGGAATACACCTATGGGCTATTTTTCTTTTCCTCAAAGTGAGGGATCTCCAGATAGAGATCAAAACAAAACTTTACACGCAAACAGTGACGCCTGTAAACTGAAAACAGTTTTGACCAAACAGGGTTGATGACTGATACTGAAGACTCTTCAGTAAGGAGATATCAGTTAAGTTACTGGAACTTAACTGATGCACGTAAGGGCTTCAGTCGAGTTTGCTAAAACAGAGATGATAACACTCTTCCTAACTATCAGAAGATAGATCAGTCAGACTGATATCATACACAGCGGAAATTAAACTTAGTTTCGCAATAGCCTTGGTTGAGCACGTTGTTGGTCTTAGGTTTCTCTTTGCAGTTATTCAGTATTCAGTTTATCAATTGAAACAACACAAGTAGGAAAGTAAAACTGAAAGCTGTAAATAACACAGAGGCTTTTACGTGGTTCGGAAAAACCCTTTCCTACATCCACGGTCGGTTGATCAGACCAACAATCCACTCCGTAAGTGCTTAACAGGTGCACTGCAAACCAAACCGTGTGCTTGCCGGGTGCACACAACCGTACCACTGAAGAAACCGCTTCTTTAGAAACCGCTAAGACTCTCAGAGTTAGAGTACCTTCCTGAACTCCGAATCACTCAAACACTCTACTCTTTCTATCTGAAAAGAGGTTTGAACGGGTGCCAACTATACTGCAAAGAACAGGTTATTTGGAGCAAGTTTGACCTTGGCTTCTGGGTAAACAGAGGTTTGCCTAAGGTCTAAGAGAATGTATGTAATCAGCAGTGACTGATTTTAGCTTTGGAATTCTTTTCTTCGATTCAAGCTTTGGGGAGGTTAAGCTTTAGGCTGAGTAGCGATTTTGGCTGAGCTTCAGCTTATGTCGTTGAATCGGTGAAGATTGAAGTGATCTTCGAGTGCTATTTGTAGGAGAACTCTTGAATAGATCCGTTGGCGGAGAGCGTCTTCAAGATTTCTTCCGTTGGAGAGCAATTTGAATTTAGGCTGAGGCTTCAATCTTCGAGGTTCCTTGTCTGGTGGAAACGGCTCTCTTGAAGGACAGGAGATGTGACGTCTCTAATAAAGTAACCACTAAATAGGAATGACCTCTGCAGAGATAAGGAGATCCTGAGATCTCTGCATTTAATGCGGCTGTACTTTTGTGAGTACGTGGCATCCTTTGAACGTTGGAAGATCAGTCCGAGGAAGAATGTTTTACTGATACTTGACTTTAGTATCAGTCCGCTGAGTCCACGCGGCACGCATTAAGTAATCAGTTTCCGAACTGATTCTTCAACTGATACTTCAGTTGGTATCTTCAGTCTTCAGTCTTCAGTCCTTCGTCCTTCAGTCTTTAGAACCGCAACCTAAACTATAAACGAACTCTAACACTTGAGTTCATAACAGTTCTAGTCTATTACAATTAAGACCTATGAATTTTGGTATAATCAAAACAAGGATTAGGATATTCCACAAGGTTCCCAACAATTTTCCCCTTTTTGATGATGCCAAAACCATACAGCAGTTCTAGACAAACAAAAAGACTGAACTCACAGCACAAGTTCTAAAACTGGGGTGAATATAATTCTCCCTTAACAATAGAACCTATAAACTTGTACTTAGAGTCAAGAATGAAACAGTTCTAAAACAGAACAAGGAGAAGACATAAAAACATAATCAGAGCCTGGACAAAGAGTCATTGTATTCAGGTTGAGATCAAAAAGAAGTTCTTTTCATTAATGAAAGACTGATAAGCCATCAGTCGAGGAACAGAGCAAAACTTACATTGGAGTAAAAAGAAAAACAAAAACAACATGGGAAACCCATGGACTCCAGCAGTCTACTTGGCTGCGCCTTGAACTTCTTGATCTTCATCTTCTGTCTTCGTGTCTTCATGTTCCTAAGCTTGTTCCACTCTCACTTGTTTTCCGTTGAGTTGAGGTCTTTACTGGAACGTCATCCTTACAACTTCTGGTGATCCTTTGTTGTCCCATCTTCAGTCAAGAAAGAAGATACAAGAGCAACCTTAGGGAAGGATTCTCTCTGACTTCTGACTTTCCCCTTTTTGGCAACATAAAAAAGAGAGCTGATGATGGAAGCTATGATCAGACGGTACCCAACTCCTAGTCTCAGAAGCTCTTGAGAAGATTCGAGAATAGGATGAGTCCAGAGATGCAGAAGAGGAAGACGCCAGTGGGGAGGTGAGGAGAGGAGGGATGCAGAGAAGTGGAGAAGGACGAGAAATGAAGAAGACGGAAGATAGAAGAAGGCTGCCTTGGAAGAAGGAGAAGGCTGCCTTGAGAGGTGAAGAAAGAGCTGGTGATGGAGAAAGAGGGAGAGAAATGAAGAAGGATGTGAGAAAGAAGAATCAAATCGGTGGCAGCTGAGAAGACTAACACCGTCGATTCACCAGCACTAGGTCTTTGAAGAATAGACCTTGTGCAGCTGAAGATGCCGGCCAACAACGAGAGGAGTCTCGTTGTGTGTTGCAAGCCAGGGAGGAGTGCAATATCTGCGATAAGGAAGATCTCCTCCAGAAGCTGTGAAGCTTCTTGGCGCCAGGCATGAGGATGGAAGACACTCGCTTCGCTGGATACAAGTGAGGGTAGAGCAAACTTTGACGTCGGAGAGACGTTGAGATCCAGTGGAAGGGTCCGGTGAAGACCAAGTATGTGAGCGTCATTCTCCCACTCCATGACTTTCCAGTCATTGATTTCTCCTTTAGTCGGATAGAATAAGTTCTTGGGGAGTATTTGTATGCCCTAGGTCAAGTAGGACTCAAAAATACCCCAAAATCGCGTAAAAGGCTGAAAAACGGACTTTTGGGCGAAAACTCAGCGACTCGCGCGGCCGCGCGCCTGGACCGCGCGGTCTTCCAGCAAATTCTGCTCCGTCGCGCGGCCGTGGCATGCGGCCGCGCGAGCCGACCGCGTGAGCTCTGACGCTTCGCGCAGCAATTTTGTTTTGGCTTGTTCTCCTTCGTCTGAACTCCGATTTACGATCTGTTTGAGCTCACGAATTCCTATCGAGACGAACTACAACTTGTATTTCAGCCAATTCTTCCAAATTCGGCTTCATTATTTCTGAAAATTCGTTCAAAAAACAAGCAAGTGACAAGTTCTTGACCATAAACCAATATAAGCTCAAATAAATCAACAAACACACA
Source organism: Salvia miltiorrhiza (assembly GCF_028751815.1). Classification (NCBI taxonomy): domain Eukaryota; kingdom Viridiplantae; phylum Streptophyta; class Magnoliopsida; order Lamiales; family Lamiaceae; genus Salvia; species Salvia miltiorrhiza. The sequence continues at coordinate 15,518,987 of NC_080388.1, forward strand.
AAATCCTCATAACTAAACATAAAAAATGACACACCAAGAGGTAAAAATGAATGTTTATCAACCCCCCAAACTTAAACCATTGTCCGTCCTCGGACAAAACAAAGATGAACCAAGAATGAATCAACAAGAGCGTAGAGAAAAGTGGATAACATTATGGCTTCAGATTTGTCAACAAAATACCAACATGCATTTGTATCTCCTATCATCAAGATATCACAATCATTACAAACTCAAATTATGGTCTCAATGAATTGCAATCCTCACCAAAAAGATAAAGAATATAAGAACTCTCAACTCTCAAGTGTATCAATCAAAAAGGATGTGTATACGCTCAGTTTAAGCTAAACAAGTACTCATCCATAAGCTTGTCAATCGTCTCACCTCTCCACCACTAAATGTGTGCTCCTATAACCAAGATAAAAAATGTCTTTATTGAGGGTTGTAATGTAGGCTCTTTGGCAAGGTAGGATATATTTGGCTAAGTGACTCAAAGATGCAAATCAAAGTAACATCATCACCAACCTTATAGCATTCTTATTCAAATCTATCCTCCACCTTCCACAAAACCAAATTTTTCAATATATAATCCACCACAACACAACAATTATTTCTCATGACATTATGACTTTCTAATGCATCCTACGTACCCATTTTTTTCAATTCTTCTCTCTTTTTTTTTTGTCTCTTTCTTTTCCCTTTTTTTTTCTTTTTTTTTTCAACGACTTGTAGAGTACTAGGATTTTTTCAATCAAGATCAAAGTACATAATCCATAAACACACATCTCCACAAACCAACTACCCCATAACAACAATCTCCAAGCTCCCACCCACGGCTAAACCAAATAAAATAGAAAATAAAAGGCTCAAATGGGTGAACTAGGATCATATATAGTAATAGGACAAATATGGGATAAATAGGCTAGCAAAGATGGCCTTCTATCATCTCAAAGTTATTAAGCACACTATGTGGCCTCGAGGGAGAAACCAAGACAAGTTCTAGTGAGACACATGCAAGCTCGAACAATCACTCAAGAAACAGAAATAAGACTGTAAAATGGTGACAGTCAAGGCTCAAATCTCACAGCTTATTTCATTGAATACAACATCAAAAGAGACCATGCTTATCATTCATCAATCATGCTCAATCACAACAATATCGACACAAACGCATGCAATTTCACAAGTTTTAAACAGAAATCATCATAAGTCAGTTATCCAACAAGATTCTACACAACTCGCATCATCCTCAAGGTATCATCACAGAGAAACCACCGAAGCAAGACTAAACAACTCAACGACGACATAAACAAAAACAACCAAAAACAAAAGTGCACCCACAAAGACACATCCCCCCAAACTTATTCACCACTAAGGAGAATAAGTTTGAAAAGGATTTGTGGGGCACAAAAACAACTAACAAACGAAAAGAAACGAACTAACCAAAAATTGGGTTGCCTCCCGATAAGTGCTATTTTTAACGTCGTTAGCTCGACAGAACAACAACCTATTCAAGGTGGCTGGTACAAGCAGTGCTGCGACCAGCTGCTTCCTACTCCATGCTTTTCATCCAGAGCTCTTCCTTTAAACTTTCGATCACCTGGGTCCTGCCAAGAAAAAGGATCCGTATCAAATGTATTAAATATATCAACACTTACCTTGCCCAGATCTTTAGCTTTCTTGGGCACTTCATCTCCTTGGATGTGGCATGGTTCACAGACATGGAATGTTTGGCTTTCCTCATAAACTCTCAACGTGAGCTCTCCTTTCTCCACATCAATCAAAGCTCTTCCCGTTGCAAGGAACGGGCGCCCCAAAATCAGCGGAATTTTGTTCTTGTCCTCAATGTCTAGAACCACAAAATCTGCAGGGAAAATAAAATCCCCCACCTGCACGAGCACATTCTCCACAATTCCACGAGGATAGGTGACCGACCTGTCCACCATTTGCAGCCTCATTGATGTCGGCTTTAACTCTCCAATCGCCAGTTGCTGGAAAACAGATAAAGGCATGCGGTTTATACTCGCCCCCAGATCGCAGAGTGACCTTCCGAAATGCTGGCCTCCAATAATGCAGGAAAGTGTGAAGCTGCCCGGATCTTTGACCTTCGCCGGAATCTTCCTCTGCAAGATTGCGCTGCATTCTTCATTGAGATTCACCGTCTCCAACTCTCCCAGTCTCTTCTTCCTCGAGATAATGTCCTTCAGGAATCTAGCATATTGCGGCATCTCCTGCAGTGCTTCCAGCAATGGGATATTAATTTGCACTTTCCTGAAGATTCTAAGAACTTGGAGAACTGCTCCTGCACCCTCTCTTTCTTATGGCGCTGAGGGAAAGGCGTAGTCACAGTTGCTGGCGAAGTAGCTTTCTGCTTTTCATCCTTCTTTATGCCAGAAACCTCAACAGTGACCTCCTCAGCTCTTTCTTCAATCAGCTGTGCACTCTCATCTTTTGCTGTCATGGCCTCTTCCTGTGTAGTCCCGCTAGGCAGATCAACCATCTTAAAATGACGCTGGGGAAACGGCATCCACCCAGGAGGACGCAGATGAGGTGGAAGTCGTCGGCCTTTCTCATGGACTCTCCACGATAGCTCTCCTCTCTCCATCTCACGAGATCCATGGCTACCTTCAGAGGTGGCTTCATTCTTCAATCTGATGGCCATGCACTGCTCCTTGGCATTCACCTTGGCATTGTTTATGAGATTGCCCGACTGTTGGAGTTTGTTAACGGCGGTGGCTATTTGACCCAATTGGGTCTCGAACATCTTCATTTGAGTCCCCACAGCAACGACATTGGACTCTAGCTTTTCCATCCTCTCGTCGGACTTGGAGATAAATTTCATCAGTAGCTCTTCCAAATTAGGCTTCTTCTCCTCATTGATGAATCCATTGGTGACGGAGAAGCCTGGTGGAGCCTGAAGCGCGTTATTCGGATTCCCATAAGCCAAATTGGGATGTGGACGCCCTCCATGATGAAACTGTTGTCCACTATTGTATCCACCCTGTTGCCCATGCTTAAAGTTCCCATAGTTTCTGCCATTGATGTAATTGGCATCTTCTACGCCTGTTGGGATCTCCACAGCTGGCTTAGGATTGCCAACAGTCATAGCATTGATCTTCGAGTTCATCTCTGCCAGCTGAGTAAAAATCAATGCCATAGGGTCCGAACTGGATGTAGCAGCAACTTTCTTCAAGTGAACTCTCTCGGATGGCCATTGATAGCTCGTGGTGGCCATGCTCTCAATGATCTCCATAGCTTCAGAACTCCCCTTCTTGAGCAATGAGCCCCCTGCAGCTGTATCCATGAACATCCTGGTGCGCTCCCCACAAGCGTTATAGAACATGACCACCAGAGTCCCCTCATCGAAGCCATGGGACGGGCACTTCCTCAACTTCTCCTGGTATCTCTCCCATGTCTCTGCTAGTGTCTCTCCATCAAACTGTTGGAATTGGATAATCTCCATCTTTAACTTCAATGTGAGCCCGGGAGGATGGAACTTCCGTAGGAAAAGATCCGCCAAATCCCCCCATACAGGATTAGCTCCCAGCTGCAAAGTTTGATACCATGACTTTGGCTTATCCCGGAGTGAGAATGGGAAAAGGCGGAGTCGTATGATGTCATCTGGGACTCCGTTCATCTTGACAGTGCTGTACAACTCCAAGAATTGAGCCAGATGCGCATTTGGGTCCTCTACAGCTTTACCTCCATACTGGTTTTGCTGCACCATCGTGATCAGACCAGTCTTGAGCTCAAAATTATTTACGTTGACTCTTGGAGGCTAATGAAACTGATACTGCGGAGTAAACGCCTCATTGATTGGCGGCTGCTTCTGATTTTCCAAGGCTTTCTGAGCATCCATCAGACTCTGCAGCTGTTCTTTCAAGGCACGAACTTCTTCTGCGGTGGCCATAGTAATGAGTGTGGCTTGAGATTTTTTGCTGTTGCTGAGGCGGAGCGTAGCTTCAATCTCAGGATCAAAATCTTCAAGAGGAAGATTCTGAGATCGTGTGCTCATTCACTACCTGGAAAGCTCCAAACACAAGAATTAGAGCCACAGGAAAAACAAAGAACAGAAATTTAAAAAAACAGAAATAAAAATCCAGATTAGTATCAAACAATTAACAGAATAGTACTGATAAAAAGCAGTCCCCGACAACGGCTCCAAAAACTTGTTCGCTATTTTATTTAACACGCCGCAAGTGTACGGGTGCAATTGTGTACAGTAGCAAGCAAGGTCGTATTCCACAGAGACTAATTATTATCAATGCCTATCCTAGATTATTCTACTCTATCTGGACAAACGAAATTAAGAGTTTTTGTTGTAAAGAACAAACTAAATAAACAGCAGGAAAGAAAATAAATCAAGCTATGAAAATACGGAGAAACAGATAAGAGAAGAATTCCCAAGGCAAAGGTTTCAACAGATTCTCCTAACTAACATGTTCAATTCAATTAATAAGACAATTCCTAAGGCAATCTCAAAACTAGTCTATACCCACTCCCGTGGTGTCGCAGCCCGCCGTCTAGCCAGTGATAGTGTAGACCGGGTATCGATACGACTAAATAAAAGAAGGAAATAAAGGCTGGAAAACTGATCTCATCTTTATGCGGAAGCAAGATAACAATTCATACTAACTTTAGCAGCATAACATCCTTTCTAGATCATAAACATTGGCATTGCTATAAAAGCCAAAGCATCGGAGTTTTTGTCAACATTTACAAACGGTCGTAGTTCAATATTTACAAGGATTCAATATATACAGAGTTACACAACAAAAGGGTGATCAAACTATATGTATGGAGACATATAGCTGAGAGTGTATTCCTTAATTAAGTCTAGAACAACTCAAAAACATAATGCTGCCATAGAGATGAAAGTATGACAGAAGGTGATCATCCGAAACAACAATCCCCGCCAACACCAAGCCATCCTCCGACCATGCTTATCCTGCACATTTAGAAATATATGCAGGGCGTGAGTACATAATACTCTGTGGGCAGACGCCGAAAGATAAGAAAGGTGCTCTTAGAGCTATATGTTTGAAGCTTGCCACATCGTCAGCAATACATATTCTTAAAGTTAGCGTAAATGAATTTGTGCATGCAGTTTTAATCATAAACATCGTAAATAAGTGTCTGCAGACAAGTAATCAACATGTATGTACCGCATCTACAACTTATCATCTTAACCAAGGTACTGAGAAGTAGGCCTCCTTCTCAAGCACCGTGACCGGCCGACCCGAAGACGGCTCACAGTCACCTCTGTGTACACAACCCCGCTTGTGGCAGGATCCGAATTCGTCTCATCAGTAGAGGGTAACACACAAGTTCATCAAAAATTGGCAAGTCAAACAGTTCTTAAACATCATTTAACTCAACATTTGATAAGCTCGTAACATCATTAAATCATTTCAGAAAGCTCGTAATATTTGCATACTCAAAGTATTGTCCACGTAATAGTGGTTATGAACATACTGCCCACCTGTAGAGCTCGGCTTATTGCAGGTGGTACTCGGAGAAATCTTCACTTGCGTCCTCGACTGGTCTCTTCAGTTGTAAACATCGGAGTAGTGCATGCGACAAGTTAGAGGAACTAGTTAGAAACTTCATCTCTAAAAGCTTAACCTTAATCTTATTATAACATCCATCATAATTATTCTTCAGCTTATCTCCGTCTAATCACTCAACTCTATGACAATAAACTCTAATCTTATTCTCAACTTAACACTCAAAAGGCTAGATTAAAAGCAATCAAGCACATAGGCATGCACAAACACATAAGCATACAACTCACATATAAACATATCACAAACAAGCAAACATAAGTTTGACTCGGTGACCAGAGCAGAGAAATGCTCGGTGGTCAGAGTGGAAAAACTCAGCAGAGCAGAGCAGACTAGCTCGGCAGAGTAGAGAAGAAATACTCGCCAGAGAAGAGGAATGCTCGCCAGAGTAGAGGAATGCTTGCCAGAGCAGAGGAATGCTTGCCAGAGCAGAGGAAAATTCACGTCAGAGCAGAGGAATGAACTCTCTATCAGAGCAGCAGAGAAACGAACTCTCTGTCATAGCAGCAGAGAAATGAACTCTCTGTCATAGCAGAGAAATGAACTCTCTGTCATAGCAGCAGAGAAATGAACTCTCTGTCATAGCAGAGAAATGAACTCTCTGCCAGAGCAGCGAAATGAACTCTCTGCCAGAGCAGCGAAATACACAACACGGCAGAGTAGAGCAAGACTCAAGGCAGAACAGTGCAGTCAAGAGCAACTCGAAAACTCATCAACTTTTTCATTCTCAAAGTTCATCAAACACTCCCAAACATCAAAATACTATCATTCAGCATCATAGCCAACTCACGAACTCTTACAAACACTAAAATCATCAAATATCACGTTAATCCATTCATAAGTTCTTACTCATTATCAAATCATCATTCAAGACATAACCTACAGATTTTTCTCAATTTCTTATATCAAACAAAATTTTGTAAAAACTCATATCTCAAGACTAAGTTTTGCAAAACACACCTTAATCACTTCAAATCATCACATATGACACATTTCTCATCTTGATTTAAGAAAAGAAAGATTTTTAAAGGGCATGAACCCAAATTTTCGAAAGTGAAGAAAATGGAGGAGGGGGAGTTTCTCATGCTTAAATCATCCTTTTACACACATATATCTCACAAAAAGTCTAGACCCAAAAGATCAGAACACTTACTCAAATAGTTTCAAGAAAAAGGAAGTCTTCTCTCTATTCTTCAAGCTTTAAACTCCACTAATTTTCTTGAATCAAGAGTAGAAAGTGTTTAAGGACTAGATTTAGCGGAGTATTTTATCACAGTTATGACTTGAGAAGCTTGAGCTTAGTCTTCAATGGATGAGAGAGAGAATGGCGTGAGGGAGAGAGAAGAAGGTGAAGGGCCGAAAATGAGAGTGAAGGAAAGAGAGAGAGATAGTCTTTTGTTTTAATCACAAATCTTACTCTCTAAGCTAAAAGCATTAAATGCCCAAATAGTACTTTGTCTCCCCACTTGGCCACTTGTCTAATCCCACATGTGAGGATGATTAAAATAATGGGAGTGAGTGTAGGAATGTGTGGTGGTAAATAAAAATCATGTATGCTATTATTCAAAAATCACAATTACTCAATTATAAGTGCACACGTATCAAGTAAATCACATAACGTCAATCAAATAGCTCACAAGTTATCACATTAAAAACGGATCATCACTCGTCATTAATCTAATCGTCACTCTAGCTTAATCCTCTTTATAGTGACTCTCAACCACTACCTCGACTCTATCTCTCGCACTTCGTCTCAACTCGAAAACAATTAACATCTCCATCTCAGCTCTATCATCATTCTCAATTCTCTTAACATCTCTATTTTACTCATATTACCATCCATCGATAACTTCCTCTCGTCTTTAGTAAGCTAGTCCTTAATCTCTCAATAGTATTTCGATACTATTGTAGGGTAAACAAAATACGGGGTGTTACATCCTATCCACCTTCGGGAAAAAGCTCTGGGTATTTTTCCTTCATCTTTTCTTCAAGTTCCCATGTTTCTTCTTCTTGGTCGTGATGTCTCCATTGTACTTTCACCAAGGAAATTGCTTTGCTTCGTAGTTGTTGAATCTTCTTGTCCAGAATAGTTTCGGGTCTCTCTTCATAGCTCAAGTCTGGTTCAAGAGATACTTCTTCTTGGTGAATGACATGTCTGGGATCAAACACGTACTTTCTCAATTGTGAAACATGGAAAACGTCATGGACGTTCGCGATACTCGGCGGTAACGCAAGTCTATAGGCTACAGGGCCTACTTTCTCTAGTATATCATATGGTCCAATATATCTCGGTTTCAGTTTCCCTTTGATCCCAAAACGGTGCACTCCTCGAGATGGGGAAACTTTGAGAAAAACTTTATCACCTACATCGAAATGAATCTCCATTCTCTTGGTATCTGCATAAGACTTCTGACGGTCTTGTGCTTCTTTAATCCTTTGCTGAATCTGTCGGACAATGGTGATCATCTCATCTATTGCTTCGGGACCAAGTATTTTCCTTTCTCCAACTTCATCCCAATATAACGGGGATCTGCACTTTCTTCCATAAAGGGCCTCGTATGGAGCCATGTTGATGGTTGATTGGAAGCTGTTGTTATACGCAAACTCAATTAGGGGCAAAACTTCCTCCCACTGGACTCCTCTGTCTAACACAACAGTTCGAATCATATCTTCCAATATTTGTATGGTTCTCTCGGACTGTCCATCCGTTTGCGGATGAAACGCTGTACTAAAATTCAATTTAGTACCCAACTCTTTCTGCATACTCATCCAGAATCGTGATCGTCATCGGTACTCCATGCAATCGCACTATCTCGCGAATATAGATCTGAGCTAGCTTGTCGGATCCATAAGTGATCGGAATCGGTATGAAATGTGCACTCTTCGTCAATCTATCAATGATTACCCAAATGGCTGTGTTCCCTCTTTTTGACTTTGGCAAACCAGTCACGAAGTCCATAGCTATATGGTCCCATTTCCACTCAGGGATCTCTAGTGGATGTAACTTGCCATAGGGTCGTTGGTGAAGTGCTTTCACTTGCTGACATGCTAAACATCTCTCAACAAAGGATGCAATCTCTTGCTTCATGTCTTCCCACCAAAACTTTGTTTTCAAGTCTTGGTACTTTTTTGTACTCCCTGGGTGTGCAACGTAGGGTGTGTCATGAGCTTCGCTCATGATTTCATTATTTAAATCTTCTAAATTAGGCACACACAATCGTTCTTCAAACATGATGGCGTTGTCGGCCGCTTCATGATATCCATCCACCTTCTCAGTTCAGATTTTCGATCGCAGCTTCTCAAACTTTTCATCCTCTCTCTGGGCTGTGACAATCCTTGATCGTAGATCGGGGGTAATACTCAGCGTAGCAATTATGATCTCTGCCGTTCGGGGTGGTATTACTACTTCCAATTTCATCTTCTCGAACTCTCTAATCAGGCTCTTCTCTTGGGTAAGGAGAAATCCTAACTCTACTTGATTCTTTCTGCTCAACACATCAGCCACGACATTGGCCTTTCCCGGGTGGTAATTGATTCCACAATCGTAATCTTTTACCAACTCAAGCCATCTTCTTTGTCGCATATTCAGATCCTTTTGCTCAAAGAAATATTTGAGACTCTTGTGATCTGTGTAGATCTCACACCTAACTCCGTAGAGGTGGTGTCTCCAAATCTTCAAAGCATGTACTGCTGCCAACTCTAAATCATGCGTTGGGTAACTCATCTCATGCGGTCTTAGTTGTCGTGAAGCGTATGCTATAACTTTTCCCTCTTGCATAAGCACGTATCCTAGACCATTCTTTGACGCGTCCGTGTAAACGGCATACTCCTTATCTGCCTTGGGTACGGCTAACACTGGGGCAGTAGTGAGTCTCTTTTTCAGCTCTTGAAAACTTCGTTCACAATTATCCGTCCACTCGAACTTGACTTCCTTCTTTAGCAGGTGCGTTAATGGCTTAGCAATTTTTGAAAAGCCCTCAATGAATCTCCGATAATACCCTGCTAATCCTAGGAAACTATGAATTTCATGCGGCGTAGTCGGCGATCTCCACTCTTGTACTGCTCGAACTTTCGCTGGATCTACCTCAATTCCTCTCGCAGAAACGATATGGCCGAGAAAATTGACTTCTTCGAGCCAAAACTCGCATTTGCTGAACTTAGCATAAAGCTTTTCAGCTCGCAATCTCTCCAATACGATTTTCAAATGCTCTTCATGCTCTTGTTTACTCCTCGAGTATATTAGTATGTCATCTATGAAAACTAGCACGAACTTATCCAAGTATTCGTGAAAGACTCGGTTCATGAGATCCATAAAGACTGCGGGGGAATTCGTCAATCCAAAAGGCATAACTATGAACTCATAGTGTCCGTATCTCGTGCGAAATGCCGTCTTCGGAATGTCTTCTGCTCGTGCCTTCAATTGATGGTATCTCGTTCTCAAATCGATTTTTGAAAACATGCTTGCTCCTTGAAGTTGGTCGAACAAATCGTCAATCCGGGGCAACAGATACTTATTCTTCAACGTCACTTTGTTTAACTCTCGGTAGTCGATACACAACCTCAAGCTGCCATCTTTCTTCTTAACGAAAAGGACCGGCGCTCCCCACGGGGAAACATTAGGTCGAATAAAACCCATGTCTAGAAGTTCTTGGAGTTGTAGCTTCAATTCTTGCAACTCTGTTGGGGCCATCCTGTATGGCGCTTTTGACATAGGTGCGACTCCAGGTTCAAGGTCGATCGTAAACTAAAGCTGTCGATCAGGTGGTAAACCTGGTAAAGTTTCAGGAAAAACATCTTTATACTCTCGCACAACTGGCACGTCATCAAAATCTGCTTTGGATTCCTCCCTCTGATTTAAATATACGACATACGCGGTCGTATCTATCCTTTGCAAAAGCTTCTTGGCTCGTAAAGCCGAGATGATTGGCGTTTTCTTCCATTTTCCTTCAATGCCAACGAAGGAAGTAGGCTCTTGGCCAGGTGGCTGGAATGATATCCGTCTCTCCTTGCATTGTATCTTCGCATGGTTCTCTTCCAACCAGTCCATTCCCAAAATTATATCCAAGTGCCACATAGGCATCAACCTCAAATTTTTAGCCCCGAGCTTTAACCTTCCTAACTCGAATTCTAAGTTAGGACAAACGTGTGAAACCGTAGTAGTTCTGCCTATGGATGTAGTCACTTTCAGACATTGTGGAGCAGGCTCTACTTTCAGTTCCAAAGTATCTACACAAGTGTGAGAGATAAAAGAATGCGATGCTCCAGTGTCGAACAAAACTACTATGGGTACACCTTTCATCTCGCCTATACCTGTTAGATTACCCCGATTCTGGCCTTGAGTTTTCTGATCGATCGCAAACATTCTTTGATGGTGTTGCTGTTGATTCGCCTGCGGGTCAGCTGGCTGTCTTCCCGACTGATGTTGTCGATGGCTTGATTGATGGCGTTCTGGTTGTGGTAGCGGTAGGGCTCCTTCCATGGCCTTGAGTTACGGCTGGAATGGTTTCGGTCTTCCACCGGTTCCACTTTGTTGTCGGTTCGGGCATTGGTTGGAGTAATGTCCGACTCTTCCACAGGTGAAACAGCTATTTATTCCCATCTTGCACTCTCCCAAATGTAACTTATTGCATTTTGGGCAGGGAGGTATTCCTCTTGGTCCTTGCGCTGCTGCCGCTGGGGCTGCATAAGGTCGTTTATCTTTGCCTTGAAAATATGGTGGCGTATTCTGACCTTGCCACGGCTTCTTGGGACCTTGGTTTCTCTCGTCCCACTTTCTTTTACCTTTCTGTCCTTGTCCATAAAAGGATTGACTCCCCGATTGAACATTCGGGTTCAATTGGAGTACAGAAGGTTGACTCGTCTTTTCTGGCTGCATTGCCAGCTCCATGTCCAGTGCTCGGTTCAGTGCTTCAGCATAAGTAAGTGTGCTCTGACTTGCTAGAACGACTCGAATTTCTTGCTTCAAATCGGCATAAAATAATTCTGACATCTTCTCATCGGTATCTACTCGATATGGTGCATATCGAGCTAAGTCACAGAACAATCGGTCATATTCGGCTACCATCTTATTCCCTTGCTTCAAACTCACGAACTCCATTTATTTCTTCTTGCGATAGCTACGTGGTATGTATTTCTCACAAAGAGCTGCTTTGAATTGCTCCCACGTAAGTTCGTCTACTTGTTCTGGGGTCAAAGTTTTCTGTTTGGCCTCCCACCAAAAATCTGCGGACCCCTTGAGCCGGTAAGACATGCACATGAGGCGCTCAGCATCGTTACACCTAAGGAATCTAAAAATCCTTTCCATGCTTCTAATCCATTCTTCCGTTTCAGCGGGATCTCCAGTTCCGATGAAAGTAGGTGGATTTTGTCGTAGAAAAAGCTCTTCTACTCTTCTCTCTTGCTGTGGGGGAGGTGGAGGTGGTGGTGTGGGATCTCTGTTCTTCCTCCTCCTCTTCCTCTTCTACTCGGTTTTGATTCTTTCTTCTCGGAGGCATGCTATAAGGAAATAAAAATTCACATTAACCTCGGAACTAATCTCTCTATGTTACATAACTGATGAGGAGTAATATGTGCAGAGCAGAGAAACGATATAAATCAGAGGAGCAGGCTCTATCAGAGAAATGGGCTTCACCAATGGATAAATCAGAGAAATGGATTGTGCCAGAGGAACCACCTTTGTCAAAGGAATGAACCTCACCAGAGAAACGGGCTCTCGCAAAGGAATCAGAGGGATAAACTTTATCAGAGAAACGACTTACACCAGAGAAGCCGCTCTCGCCAGAGAAGTCGTTCTCGCCAGAGGAACGGTCTTCGCCAGAGGAATCACTAGAAATGCGGAAAATCCTCCCGCGTGAGGGCAATTTTACTATTATGCCCTTGACCACACAAGGCGCATGCTCCAGTGATTAATTTACCATTTTACCCTTTATGTGAAATCTATATCCCCTCGATTAGGTTTCACCCATAACGTAAGCTCTCTTTGCCTCTACTCTATTGTATTTCTCATCATCTCATAGTTCTCGTTCATCGGTTACTCAATTCTATCATCACACATCAAGTCAAGCAACATCGAAGATCAAGTAAAAATAAAGACCCTCTGGTCATCATCATATATATAGTGAAAATTGCCTCTTCGAGGTCTTTTACAAAAGCTGGGATCTATGTACAGCAAAATAACCCCTAATACTACAATGATGCTCCATCTAGACCAGCATCATAAGTACTAGGCATCTATAAATACGCACTACTATACTTTACCATCTATGTACATCAGCTATGCATCACTAATATATACTGACATCCATGCTAAACAGCACGGTCATCGCCCGTCATCAGCTCCAGACACTCCACTCTCTGCATCATCAACTAACATGTCCTCACTCGGCTCGGTCTCTTCATCCTCGTATTCATCGATTAAGCGATACACGCTGTCATCATCCGTCTCATCCTCCACATCGGTATCCATCATCGGCCCGTAGACAGGCACCTCGGGAATAGGTACCCACTTCTCCTCTCCATTGGCAGCCGTCTGACGCTGCAGTGGCCGGGTCTGTCCATAACCAACTGTTATCTCGGGAGTTTCCTCATCGGAATCCTCCTCATCACTATCGAATCGTGCAGGCCACGATCCTCCCTCCTGGGCGTCTTGGGATGGCGGATACAGAATCGAATGCATATACAGCTGGAAAGCCCGCGTGCCCGGCTCGGGTAAAGGGGTAACTCGCGGGTAGGGATCAAAAGGCACAGTCTCAATCGGCGGCTCAGCAAACACAACAGGCGGTGCTATCTCTGGGAGCGGTAATGGCAAAGGTTCCGTCACCGAAATAAAATCCCATGATGGTAAATCGGCACTGGGAAAAGGCATAAGTGACAAGGATGAAAACGGATCATGATCTCTCACACGCGAATAAGTCTCGAAAATAATCGGATCGGAAGCAACTGGCTCAGGTAAGACTGATATAGGATCAACTGGAGGTGGGGGAATAATTGGATAAGGATCCGCTGGCAATGGAGGTGCCTCTTCTGCTCTTCCCTGCGCTGGTCCGTCGAGGGCTCCATAAGGCGGTGAAGGTGGCTCGTCGAAAGCGTAGTAGCGGTAGCTGATCATCGCAATAAATCCACGGAAATCGGCGCTCACGAAGCGTCCAAAGTCAGTCCTGAAGATGTACTGCGATACTAGCGAAGCTGCCCAATCCTGCCACTCCGGAGGTAGCTGCGGAATCAAATGAGTGATGGCCTCTGCCTCGTCAATGCCATAAGAAGTAGTCTCTATCCAACGTCGATGGTAGAGTGCTAAGAATTCTCCCAGCGTTTCGTCCTCTCGAGGTCCAGCCTCTCTGAACCATCTACGCATCGCCTCTCCCAATTGTCGCTGCATCCTGTAATAGTAACATCGTTTTTATCAAAAGTGGACGTAGCACTTGCTTGGTATTCCTCAATCAACAACATACTCGTTCTCATTTGGTACGGTGGTGCAATGGCTATACTAGCCTCAATATCTCTCCACAAAAGGAACAATCGTCGTCTCATGTCATACTCCATCACCTCAAGCAGTCCCATCATTAAACCAATTCGTTAACTTATTAGTGAAACAAGCTTAAAACTCATCATGAAAGCAGTAAAGAACAGCAATAACTCTTACCTCAGTAAGCAGGCGGAGTTGGGGTGTTGGGGTGTCGTTTCGAAAAAAAAAACTCTCAACTAGTCTAAGATTCAAATTTAGACTAGGATTCCATTTAAGGACAGGTGCTAGCAAAGTTCGACTTAGTTAAGAAACACACTCAGAGCAGACGACCTGCTCTGATACCACTCTGTCGCAGCCCGCCGTCTAGCCAGTGATAACGTAGACTGGGTATCGATACGACTAAATAAAAGAAGGAAATAAAGGCTGGAAAACTGATCTCATCTTTATGCGGAAGCAAGATAACAATTCATACTAACTTTAGCAGCATAACATCCTTTCTAGATCATAAACATTGGCATTGCTATAAAAGCCAAAGCATCGGAGTTTTTGTCAACATTTACAAACGGTCGTAGTTCAATATTTACAAGGATTCAATATATACAGAGTTACACAACAAAAGGGTGATCAAACTATATGTATGGAGACATATAGCTGAGAGTGTATTCCTTAATTAAGTCTAGGACAACTCAAAAACATAATGCTGCCATAGAGATGAAAGTATGACAGAAGGTGATCATCCGAAACAACAATCCCCGCCAACACCAAGCCATCCTCCGACCATGCTTATCCTGCACATTTAGAAATATATGCAGGGCATGAGTACATAATACTCCGTGGGCAGACGCCGAAAGATAAGAAAAGTGCTCTTAGAGCTATATGTTTGAAGCTTGCCACATCGTCAGCAATACACAGAAATAAAGTTAGCGTAAATGAATCTGTGCATGCAGTTTTAATCATAAACATCGTAAATAAGTGTCTGCAGACAAGTAATCAACATGTATGTACCGCATCTACAACTTATCATCATAACCAATGTACTGAGAAGTAGGCCTCCTTCTCAAGCACCGTGACCGGCCGACCCGAAGACGGCTCACAGTCACCTCTGTGTACACAACCCCGCTTGTGGCATGATCCGAATTCGTCTCATCAGTAGAGGGTAACACACAAGTTCATCAAAAATTGGCAAGTCAAACAGTTCTTAAACATCATTTAACTCAACATTTGATAAGCTCATAACATCATTAAATCATTTCAGAAAGCTCGTAATATTTGCATACTCAAAGTATTGTCCACGTAATAGTGGTTATGAACATACTGCCCACCTGTAGAGCTCGGCTTACTGCAGGTGGTACTCGGAGAAATCTTCACTTGCGTCCTCGACTGGTCTCTTCAGTTGTAAACATCGGAGTAGTGCATGCGACAAGTTAGAGGAACTAGTTAGAAACTTCCTCTCTAAAAGCTTAACCTTAATCTTATTATAACATCCATCATAATTATTCTTCAGCTTATCTCCGTCTAATCACTCAACTCTATGACAATAAACTCTAATCTTATTCTCAACTTAACACTCAAAAGGCTAGATTAAAAGCAATCAAGCACATAGGCATGCACAAACAAATAAGACTACAACTCACATATAAACATATCACAAACAAGCAAACATAAGTTTGACTCGGTGACCAGAGCAGAGAAATGCTCGGTGGTCAGAGTGGAAAAACTCAGCAGAGCAGAGCAGACTAGCTCGGCAGAGCAGAGAAGAAATACTAGCCAGAGCAGAGGAATGCTCGCCAGAGCAGAGGAAAATTCACGTAAGAGCAGAGGAATGAACTCTCTGTCAGAGCAGCAGAGAAACGAACTCTCTATCATAGCAGCAGAGAAATGAACTCTCTGTCATAGCAGAGAAATGAACTCTCTGTCATAGCAGCAGAGAAATGAACTCTCTGTCATAGCAGAGAAATGAACTCTCTGCCAGAGCAGCGAAATGAAGTCTCTGCCAGAGCAGCGAAATGAACTCTCTGCCAGAGCAGCGAAATACACAACACGGCAGAGTAGAGCAAGACTCAAGGCAGAACAGTGCAGTCAAGAGCAACTCGAAAACTCATCAACTTTTTCATTCTCAAAGTTCATCAAACACTCCCAAACATCAAAATACTATCATTCAGCATCATAGCCAACTCACGAACTCTTACAAACACTAAAATCATCAAATATCACGTTAATCCATTCATAAGTTCTTACTCATCATCAAATCATCATTCAAGACATAACCTACAGATTTTTCCCAATTTCTTATATCAAACAAAATTTTGTAAAAACTCATATCTCAAGACAAAGTTTTGCAAAACACACCTTAATCACTTCAAATCATCACATATGACACATTTCTCATCTTGATTTAAGAAAAGAAAGATTTTTAAAGGGCATGAACACAAATTTTCGAAATTGAAGAAAATGGAGGAGGGGGAGTTTCTCATGCTTAAATCATCCTTTTACACACATATATCTCACAAAAAGTCTAGACCCAAAAGATCAGAACACTTACTCAAATAGTTTCAAGAAAAATGAAGTCTTCTCTCTATTCTTCAAGCTTTAAACTCCACTAATTTTCTTGAATATAAAGTAGAAAGTGTTTAAGGACTAGATTTAGCGGAGTATTTTATCACAGTTATGACTTGAGAAGCTTGAGCTTAGTCTTCAATGGAGGAGAGAGAGAATGGCGTGAGGGAGAGAGAAGAAGGTGAAGGGCCGAAAATGAGAGTGAAGGAAAGAGAGAGAGAGAAAGTCTTTTGTTTTAATCACAAATCTTACTCTCTAAGCTAAAAGCATTAAATGCCCAAATAGTACTTTGTCTCCCCACTTGGCCACTTGTCTAATCCCACATGTGAGGAAGATTAAAATAATGGGAGTGAGTGTAGGAATGTGTGGTGGTAAATAAAAATCATGTATGCTATTATTCAAAAATCACAATTACTCAATTATAAGTGCACACGTATCAAGTAAATCACATAACGTCAATCAAATAGCTCACAAGTTATCACATTAAAAACGGATCATCACTCGTCATTAATCTAATCGTCACTCTAGCTTAATCCTCTTTATAGTGACTCTCAACCACTACCTCGACTCTATCTCTCGCACTTCGTCTCAACTCGAAAACAATTAACATCTCCATCTCAGCTCTATCATCATTCTCAATTCTCTTAACATCTCTATTTTACTCATATTACCATCCAACGATAACTTCCTCTCGTCTTTAGTAAGCTAGTCCTTAATCTCTCAATAGTATTTCGATACTATTGCAGGGTAAACAAAATACGGGGTGTTACACGTGGCATACAAACCGTTGATTACATGCAAGGCTACCGTCCCCGGATCGCACTTCTAACATGCAACTCCTAATAGCTCATAGGATTAACGCTCTCACAAATATCAATTCCCTTTAGAATTAAATATAAGTGTTCTATGTTCTTAGTTCATGTAATAATTATCATCTCCCGATCTCAAATTAAAACCTATGATTATGCTAAATTGGTGGCCAATCAATAAAGCAAACAATAATAACAAGAACATAAAAAGGAATAACAATCTCAATTAATCGAATCAAACAGTCATAAATTCAAATCATGTCTACTCCCTAAACCCTGGGAAAAAGGGATTTTAGCCACACATAGACATATGACTAAAAATCAATATCTCAAATAAACCAATGAAAATTCAACAATAAAACCGTAGGAAAGTTGAGAATCTTCAGTCTTGCTCTTGCTCTGTTCTTCGTCTCTCTCAGCTCTCAGGAAAAGTAAAATATGATATAAAGTGATAAAAGCCTTTTAGAATAAGTTCTTGGGGAGTATTTATATGCCCTAGGTCAAGTAGGACTCAAAAATACCCCAAAATCGCGTAAAAGGCTGAAAAACGGACTTTTGGGCGAAAACTCGGCGACTCGCGCGGCCGCGCGCCTGGACCGCGCGGTCTTCCAGCAAATTCTGCTTCGTCGCGCGGCCGTGGCATGCGGCCGCGCGAGCCGACCGCGCGAGCTCAGACGCTTTGCGCAGCAATTTTGTTTTGGCTCGTTCTCCTTCGTCCGAACTCCGATTTACGATCTATTTGCGCTCACGAATTCCTATCGAGACGAACTGCAACTTGTATTTCAGCCAATTCTTCCAAATTCTGCTTGATTATTTCTGAAAATTCGTTCAAAAAACAAGCAAGTGACAAGTTCTTGACCATAAACCAATATAAGCTCAAATAAATCAACAAACACACAAAATCCTCATAACTAAACATAAAAAATGACACACCAAGAGGTAAAAATGCATGTTTATCACCCATAAGAGTGTTTTGAGTGATTCGGAGGTCAGAAGGGTTTTCTGACTCTGAGAGTCTTAGCACGGGTTGTGTTAAGCAAGGGAAATCCGACGCGAGTGAAGCGTGGGTACTGGAGAAGGGTTTTCTTTAGTGTACGGTTGTGTACACCCGGCAAGCACACTGTTCGGTTTGCAGTGCACCTGTTAAGCACTTGCGGAGTGGATTGTTGGTCTGATCAACCAACCGTGGATGTAGGAAAGGGTTTTTCCGAACCACGTAAAAGTCTCTGTGTTGTTTACAGCTTTCAGTTTTACATTCTTACTTGTGTTATTTCATTTGTTAAAACTGAACACTGACTAATTGCAAAGAGAAACCATAACCAACAACTTGCTCCATCGAGGCTATTTCAAAACTAAGTTTAATTTCCGCTGCGTATGATATCAGTCTGACTGATCTATCTTTTAATAGTCAGGAAGGGTGTTATCATCTCTGTTTTAGCAAACTCGACTGAAGCCCTTACTTGCATCAGTTAAGTTCCAGCAACTTAACTGATAACTCTTTACTGAAGAGCTTTCAGTATCAGTCGTCAACCCTGTTTGGTCAAAACTGATTTCAGTAAAACATGCGTCTTTGTTTGCATGCAAAGTTTCATTTTGATCTCTGACTGAGATCCCTCTGATTGAGGATTAATTGAAAAATAGCCCATAGGTGTATTCCCCCCCCCCCATACACCTATTCGAGACCCTCAGGACCTAACATCTAAGTTGTCTGGTAATCTATCATATTTAAAGCTCTGTGCCGGAGAGGTGGCCACCTCTCACGGACACTTGACCGGCCAACCCGCTCGATGACTCACGGTCACTGGTGTACACTAGCCCTAGCATGATAGCTATCAACTGCTCAAGACCCGAATTTGATTACATAATTGCTGATAGATGTCATACTAAAACTGAAATATTTATGGCAGACAATAATTGAAATAACTTTCAGTTCAAAGATTTTGTAACGAAATAACTTGTTCAAATGAAACATATAAATCATTTGATATATATATATGAAAGTAAACCCACTTGTCTTCGGTGTAGGTGAAGTAGAGCTCAACATCGTTCTAACATCGACTATCACTCGTATCTTTAGTAATTGCCGTCGTCGAGGTTGCCATGTGACTAAATGAATTCTAGTTAGAAATTAATCTAACTCAATCTCAACATTATATTCTTATCAAAACCCTCAGCCTTAGCTTATAACCCTTTTACTAATTACCCAAGTAGACTTCTCAAGTAGGCGACATCTTGCCTAACTATAAGGTTCTCAGTTCTATAGGTGAATAGTACTCAAATAGTCCACATAAGTCATCACACACAAATAAAACTCATATGAATGTACAAGTACAAAATCTGGAACAACCGCACTCACTACCTCTGCACTGGCTCAAATTTGGAGAATAAACTGCTTTCACTCGGAACTCTTCTGGGTTCGAAATTTATATCATTGGAAAGATCTCTGAGTCTAGTTTCATTTCAAAAAAAGTAGGCTGAAAAACTTCAAGTGGATAAAAAGATATGACCATTTTCCCACCGTTTTTGCAAAATATTAAAATGATCCATTTAATTATTTAATTATTTTAATTTTAAGTTTTCTTAATACTTTAATTTTAATAATTTAAATTAATGTAATTATTAATTTAAGAAAATGTATTATTTAAATTGATGTCATTTCAATTAAATTAATGTAATCTATATTAATGCTGAATTGAAATTTATTGAAAGAAAGAAAGAAAAACCTAAAAATCTCGATCAAAGCACATAACGCTAACTAAGGGGTCGGGCCTTATCAAAACCTTTCTGGAAACCCTGTGGAAAAAACGTCGATAAATCAAAAAGTCCAGAACGAGACATGAGTCTGATAAAACAGACATCGCGCAAAAGAGAAATCCAACGGAGCCAAGTTCCAGCGCACCAGAAACCTGAAAGAAGTCGCCCAACCACTCCTAAAACCAACGACCATGTAAAATAAATGCACAAGAAATTCAAGCACAAACATGATCCACCATAAGAACAGACAAAACCAAGAAGACATAAAGTGTCAAACAAGAAGACATCAAGGTCTTGGGTTCGAGTCCCTTGTGGCACGACCATTAAATGTTTTTATTTAATACTGTTAATTATATATGAAAAAAAAAAAAGCAAGAAGACATCAAGTGGCAAACAATAATTTAAATTAAGAGTAAAATTTTGAAGTAGCCAAAATGAAGCATAAAACACAATTTATGGCCACACATTGAAATAACACAAAATTTGGCCATTTTTATTGATTTTGACGTTTTTACCCTTAATGAGGCGGACCGGGTAGGATCAGGCACGCGGGTCGCGTGCCGGGTCGGGTTAGGCACTTATAGCACTATTAGTGCCATAAGTGTCAATATTTTACTTTGATTTTATTTTGGATTTCCGTTGGCACTTATGGCACTAAATAGTGCCATAAGTGCTAACGGAAATTCAAAATAAAACTAAGTAAAATGGTCATTTGGGCACTTATGGCACTAATAGTGCCATACGTGCAGCACAAATACAGAAACAACAACATCATTTAAACCCTAAATGGAACATCTAAACCCCAAATGGATAATATAAACCCTAAATAGAATATCTAAACCCAAGGGGGAAGTGTGCACGTATGGCACTTATGGCACTATTAGTGCCATACGTGCAGCACAATACAGATCAGATTAGATCTGTCGATGGCTGAAATCGAAGGAGGCGGAGATCAGATATGCCAAGGGAGGAGGCAGCGCAACGATCAGATTAGATCCACTGTCGCCGCCTCATCAGATCAGATCCACCGCCGCCGCCGAGGAAGGAGGGAAGCATGCCGCCGAAATTAGAATCACGATCAATTTCTACCGATTTCTGCTCTTCATCGACGCGGAAGAGAGAGAGAGGAGGGAAGCACGCCGCCAGAATCACGACCAATTTCTGCCGTTCATCATTGACGTGGAAGAGAGAGAGAGAGCGCGAAAGAGAGGGCGCGAGAGAGAGAGATGAGGGAAGCTTGGATCACACGTACTGTTACTTGGTTGGAGATGGGTTGGAGATGGAAGGGTAAGTTAGTCATACCACCTAAAAAATGGCCAAATTTTAATTTTTTTCAATTGAGGGCTAAAAATTGAGTTTGTAAGCTCAATAGGGCCATCCGGCCCTATTGTTTCTTAAATTAATGCAATTAAATAGGCAAAAGCAAAACTAATTCATATGAGTCACGTGGATGAGTGAGACCAATGCAGGCCTTGATTTATAAGTGGTCTAACATCCATACTCAACTTATAACCTCAACCAATATGGATGCTCTAACATCCATACTCAACTTATAACCTCAAGCCCATAGGTACATAACATGGAATATTTCATAGTTTTTCACAGTGATATTGTAAAATATATTGGAAATATAAAAACATCTCTAATTAATATGATATTTTTCATAGATATACTAGACATCCTTTAGTTAAACATACTAATATTCCATGACCACACAAAAACATGATGAAACAGTCGCATGAAGTTATGGTATTCGCAAGGAAGAATTCCATATATATTTTTTGTACAACTTTATAACTCAACTTGGGCTTGTTCATTTTCACAAATTCTCACATGCAACTCAAACAAACACCTCATATGCGCACATAATGAAATAGCTATTTTATTAGAAAAAAAAAAAGAAAAAAAAAAAACAAAAGAAACCCATCAAAGCAGAGCCCTCATCAAATTTTTACAGACGAAAATTCAACGGAAAAAACATCAAGTAAAGGAACAAGAGTACACGTCGATTACATAGATGAAGACAACAAGGACGAGATAAAAGACAAGCGCCAAACCAAGAAAGAGACGCAACTTAGCCCACCAAAGAGACCTGGCCTATCGAAGCCCAAACCCGAGTGCACCAGCTGTTTGTAGAGCAAGTCATCCCTACCACCCCTGCCAAGTCGTACCAACAAACAATCGCACAGCTACAACACAGCCACGTGAACTCATGCAACCAAGACCAACGTCGCGCAGACGGTAGGCCCGTAGCCAAGGGCTCTGAAACCTAACATGAAGAGCATCTACTGTGAAATTAACCTTATACGCACACATACAATAACATAGATTGGTGAATCTATCACGTAGTTCACATTTCATGTAAATCAAAATCCATAACTTCATTAATCAACCATATGAATCAACATATAACCACAGAAAATCAACACACAATACTCGAACTTATTACCCCAATACACATCTTTTGTAAATCTAAACCCACATATAACATCATCTATCCACCATAAGATTCAACACGCAACTACACAAAATCAACACTGAATACTCAATCCTGTTAATTTTATGTAAATTATGAACATGCAAACATATGTCTTAACAAGTTTATTAAGATCAAGTAACTAGTCACTTATGCATATTCGGGTCGGCTCCTATAAGCTTCCACAATAACGAGATCACCTTGAGGGAAAGATTTCAACAAGGATTTAGAAGGATCAGGAAAAAAGATGAAGTTTTGGCTTGAGATTGTATCACTACCACTTTACGCAATGGAGCTCAAGAATCTATTCAATTGCGGAAAAATAGTTTCCCCTTATAGAAGATGAAGATAGTGAGGAATTTATCTTCAAAGTATGAGAGATAAGAGGTGGAGTCCGCACCTTAGGAAAATGGTGGTCGTCGGTCACCTTTCTTATGGTCGAGGGATGCAGCGGTGCTAGAGAATGAGAGTGCATTTGCTTTAAGGTATAAGGAATGAATAAGCTCATTTATCACTTTATACCTCGTTTGTTTAACGTAATACAATAATTTAGGTAGGCCATATGAAATTTCGGGCAATACATTTTATCTAGGGCAAAGTATAATTTTGTGAGAAATCTACAAGTCTTGTTTAAGAAGTGAATCGATTATTCATCCCAAAGTGACAACAATTCAATATATTATTATTAAGATGATGATGATGATGATGATGATGATGATGATGGTGATGATGATGATGATGATGATTATTATTATTATTATTATTATTATTATTATTATTATTATTATTATTATTATTATTATTATTATTATTATTATTATTATTATTATTAATTTCTTATTCTATAAAATCAATATCAAATTCATCTATTTTGGCTTCACTATTTTAATGTATGTTTCAATAAATGACTTGGCTGAATTAAAAAATTTCCTTATGGCATAGCATTATAAAGCCCATCAAGAATTATTTGTGGTGTTACAATAATAAGATTTTAGTATCTCCAGTCTTGGCAACTTCATCCTGCATTTAAGTAATAAAGAAACAAATGATTATGTATCCATAGGGAAAATAACTTTATGAGGTCTTACCAACTATCATTTAGACTTCATTCCAAAAATCGATGTTTGATTTTCTGCAGCTCAACAAGAGCTTCTTTCATGTTAATCCTTTCCATAGGGGAATCTGAAGAGCACTTGAAAGCTAACTCCAATATGGATGATGTGAATTTGATAATTTTGTCAGCATATTCTTCGTCAACATTCATTAGTAAGTTGGCATCTATAACTTGATATGTGCTTTGTGGGATTGACCCTTCAATCCAAACCTTCAAGCTTATATCTCCAGCAAACATATCATCATTTGGTCTTTTCCTTGTAAAGGTTTCCATCAACATCACACCATAGCTATAAACATCGCACTTTATGGAGACTAGTCCTTCAAAACCATACTCTGGAATGACAAAAATGACTAGAATTTAGTATAACGTTATAGTATTCTTGAGGCAGCGATGCAAAATAATAATCACCTGGAGCAATATAACCCAATGTCGCTAGAGTGTTTGTTAGAACAATACTTTCCCCATTACCCAATAGTTTGGATATACCAAAATCGCTCACATGAGCAACCATTTCTTCATCTAACAAGATATTACTAGGCTTCAAGTCACAATGAACAATTGGAGTGGAATAGCAATGATGAAGATACTCCAATGCCGTCGCTACATCAATCATTATGTTCAACCTTTGTATGAAATCCAAGAAATAATTATGTGAATACAACCATTTTTCAAGGTTTCCCTTGGGCATGTATTCAACTACCAAAGCTTTGAATTCTTCATTGGAACAACTACTTATGACTTTTGTCAGATTTCTGTGACGAATATTACGTAGAACTTCACATTCAACATCAAAGCTCCTAAATGCAGCTTCAGATTGCAATTTAAACACCTTTACAACAATAACCTTACCGTCTATAAGAATTCCTTTATAAACAGAACCAAAACTTCCCATGCCTAGTAAGTTGCTCTCATTGAATTGTTGAGTTGCTCGTGAGAGTTCATAATATGAGATTCTTTCAGGCACAACAAAAGGAATTCCCTCAGTTTCACTAATTGCTTTATATTTCCTTTTATATAAGAGGAAAATAAATCCCAAACAACAAATTGTGGTAAAGGCCACAATTCCAACAATAATGAACAAAGCTAATTCCACTTTCATCCTTTGTGACCTGTGTTTATTGGCAATGTGACAAGGTGGGACATGGAACCTTGGAATTCCACATAGTGCTTCATTACCTTTAAATGACTCCATTGTGAAGTTCACAAAAGGACCACCACTTGGAATTTCTCCACTTAGAGCGTTGAAAGAAACATTAAAGTAGATGAGGTATTGAAGTGCCTGCAAAGATTTTGGCACTGAACCAGAGAGGTTATTGTAGGATAAGTCAAGAGTGACCAAGTTGATCATATTATCCATGGACATTGGGATGGAACCTTCAAATCTATTATGTGCTAAAGATAGATTAACCAAATTCTGCAAATTACCAATCGTGCTTGGAATAGACATAGACAATTCATTTCTCGATAGATTTATGTAGATCACTGCTACCAAATTACCAACATCCAAAGGTAAGAATCCGCTTAATGAGTTCTCAGATAAGTCTAGAATCAACAAATCATTTAGGAGCCACAAGCTTGATGGTATGGTTGAAGTCAACATATTAGAGCCCAGAGAAAGCTGTCTCAAGGCTGTGGCATTTCCTAAACATTTTGGAATTGGACCCGATAGTTGATTCTCACTCAAACTCAATTGAGACAGACTGTGTAAATCACACAGATCATCTGGAATGAAGCCTCTCATGTTGTTATTTCCTAGATACAAACCTTGGAGCTTTCTCAAATGCTTTACTGTAATAGGAATATTACCAGACATGTCATTGTTACTCAAATCAAGGTTTACTAAGTTGTCTAAGTTGCCGATCTCAGGAGGGATTCTTCCTTTTAATTTGCAGTCGTATGCAGAGAATGTTTGGAGTTGGGAGGATAAGTTCCCAATAGAAGATGGAAGAGTGATATCAAGAGGATTAGCACCAAAGCTCAAATAATACAACGCCCTGCAATATGTTAAAGAAGTAATGAAGCTCACTTCAGAAGTTGATGATCCAACGGTTAGACTGTTGCTTTCGAGATTTAGTCTTTCAAGGAATGTTAAGCTTCCAAGAGAGTGAGGTACAATGCCATTAAATTGGTTATAGCTGAGCTCGAGCTCTCTAAGTTGAGAGCAGTTGGAAATGAATTCGGGTATTCGTCCACTCAAGTGATTAATCCCAAGGTAAAACATCTCAATAGAAGAAAAGTTGTTGCACAAATCGGTTGGAAGAGCACCTGACAGCCTATTCCCTCCAAGTGCAAATACTATAAGAGTTGAGATGTTAAAAATGTTAGGTGGAATTGAACCACTTAACATATTCGATTCTAATCTAAGTTTCTTCAGGTGGTAAAGACGTTGGTCAATTTCTCTCGGTATAACACCTGCCAAAAATATTAAAAAAAAAATTAAATTTGAACTCCATGAACATTGTTATATAAAAATATTAGTTCAAATTGGTAGAAGAGTCTATTGTGTTCACACCTATTAAATTGTTGTACGCAAGATCTAAATATATAAGCATTGTAAGATTCCCGATATCACTTGAAATGTTCCCAGTGAATTTATTGTGCCATAGTTGCAAGGTTTGTAGAGAAGACATATTCATGAACATTTTGAAATCAATCGAGCCTCCAATCTGATTTTTCTCAACACCAAAAGCAATCAGACTTTGAAGATTGCCAATCTCCTTTGGTAGTATACCTGCAAAAAATTTATGATTATTGAATACATTTCCAACTTTCCTCAAACTAAATTTAATGAAGCTCTCAACCTAATATATATAAACAAAAGCTAAATCATAGCAGAATTGTTTTCCCACCTAAATTATTTTTAATTCAAGTAGTATGTTATTTCGTTACTAAGTTAATTATTACTAAATTAATATAAGTAAATAGATAGAAAGAATCTATTGAGAAAAATCCTTATAATGAGAAATGAGAATAAATCTAGAATGTTAAATATTTAAATCTTATGATTAATATTCATTTAAATTAATCGAGGGAAATGAGATTAATGAACAAGTCAATAACATCTACGAACAAATCAATGTATCGCACAAATAACATTCACACCTGAGTTCGAATATTGGAGGGGCAAAATTTCATCACATTTATTTAATACGACTGTTCGTGTATTATATTTTTTTTGGTAGATTCTATGAACTTTGTTCGTTACATTGATTTGAACATAAATCTAGCATCTGTTAGATTTGGACCATAGATATGACGATCCAATGGTCTATAAGTTATCTTATATCTTTGAATAAGGCGAATTTTTCCTCTATCCACCCCTATTAACAATAGACAAATTTGGGTTAATGTACATATAGACAGTGGCAGAGCCATATGTAGGCTAGGGTGGACTCCCTAATTTGTACTTTTTTCATATAGTAATTGGGGAAAATAGTACCAAAATTCTTGTGGTTTCGCGAAATTCGCATATTTCCCTTGACCTTCAAAAGGTAGTGATTAAATCCTTGAACTTAATCCCGATTCTTATTTTTTTCCATAAAATTGATCGGCCCCTAAACTTATGCTGACATGGCTGTCGGAAATCTACGTAGGATTAAATTTTCGGCGAATCGCTGACTGTGTTTAAGTGAGAACATTAAACGTCATCGTTTTAACTGAAATTAGGGTTCTTCAGAGATGATGAAATTAGGGTTCTTCAGAGATGATCTGCCCATGTCCTCTCTTCTCCTCCGGCTGCCGCGACTAGGCCGCCGGTCACCTCTCTCCCGCTAATCCCTCTCTCCTCTCTTTACAGATCCCCTCTCTTCTCTTCTCCTCCGGCCGCCGCGACCAGGCTGCCTCTCTCCCGCTAATCCCTCTCTCCTATCTTTACAGATCCCCTCTCATCTCTTCTCCTCCGGCCGCCGCGACTAGGCCGCTTCTCTCCCGCTAACCCCTCTCTCCTCTCTTTACAGATCCTTTTTCCTCTCTTCTTCTCCGGCCACCACCACGGACATACAAGCACGAGGCGGCCACCGCTGTAACTCCGGCGAGGAGCGTTGGCCTCGTCCTTCGTCTGTACTCTCTCAAATTGAAACACCCTCCGAATCTCCCTCTCTGTCCTCTCTCATCCGCCCTTAGTTGGGCAGCGCAGCGACACCACCGCCGCTGATCCCAGCCTCCCTCATTTCTCTCAACTCTGTCCCTAAGTCAGACGACGGCACATAACCGCCGACCGCCTTGTTCCCTCAACCAAACCAAACACCCTTAACAAGAAGCTCCGCAAAACGGCGAGAAAACATCATTTTAAGGTCAAGGGAAAAACGAGAATCGCGCCAAACTTCAGGGATTTTGACGCTATTATGTTAGACGTAAAACAACATCGTTTAGCTTCTAATTAATCTACTCAGCATAAGTGTGCCATGTTGGTGACACGTCATCTAATTAATGGCCGAAAATATCACTTAAGGGAAAAAAGAGCATCGAAGCAACGGTTAAGGATTTTATCACTACCTTTTGAAGGTCAAGGGAAATATGCGAATTTCGCGAAACCACAAGAATTTTGGTGCTATTTCCCATAGTAATTGAATCAAGATAGGGGAAATATAATAGAACCAGTCACTTACCCACTTCTGAAACATTTAGGACACCGCTGCAATTAGCAATATGGAAATTTCAACAATTTGGAACATATCTACTTTTCGAAAAATTGATCGAGGTACTGTACATTATTGAAAAAAAGGATTTTTGGAGGTGCAAGCATTTGAGACAGAAGATTGTTGTTGCTTATTAATTGCTGAAGGTGTTATGAAGAAGGAGCATTTTATTATGATTGAAAAAGTTTATAGAGAGAAGATATGAAAAAAGAAGATTTTTTATTATCTATTAATTTTTTTAGTGTAAGGAAGAAGGAGGTTGCCACACAATTACTTCAAAAACAAAGTCGTAAATATTATAGGAATCCTAAACTTTTTTGTAGTGTGTTTTCTTCTATCTATTTTATGTACTATGTCTGTCTTATAAGAGTGTGAATGATTGTTGGCCATACGAATTTTAATAAATATTAGATGCGTGTGTTATGAGTGGAAAAATGACCCCACTTTTATTGTAGTATTATGATAGTGAGATAAAAAAGTACTCCCTCCGTTCCAATAATAACGTTCCAAATTTCCTTTTTGAGTGTTCCATTTATAACGTCTCGACCTAAAAAAAGATATAATTTACTTTATCTATTCTATCTATCTCTCTCCTGATTTACTTTATGTACCTCTTACTTTGTCACTACTCTCTCTATCTCTCTCTTCATTTACTTGATATCTCTTACTTTATCTATATTTTCTTAATTTGCATGCCCCATTTTTTTGGACGTTATTATTAGGACGAAGGGAGTAAGAGATTTGTAGTGGGCCATATAAATATATTGATACACTAGGAGTAAAAAAGAATGAATTTGTGGTGGGGTAGTATCCAGAAATACCAATACACACTTTTGTGGGAAGTCGCAAAATGGATAAAAGTGCAAACTATTATGGGATGGAGCTAAAAGGAAGTTGAGTCTTTTAACTCTTTTTTTTTTCAAAATAGGTTAATGGGTTAAGTAAATTGTAAATAGCGTTGGATTTTTTAGTGATAGGTTGTTTGTATATTGCATATCAGAAGATAATAAATTTTGTATTATTAACAAATAATATTTTTTCTCGTAAATAATAGTTGAAATGAATTTAAGTATTAACTATATAAAATAAGAATTATTTTTAATCTAGGGTTTAGGTGCAGATGGACCCCTGAAGTAGAGGACTCTAGATCATATACCCCTCATTCTCGACCTTAGATCAAATACCCTCCATAGTCCAAAAAAATTGTGCAATTAAACCTAGGCCTCTAACGACCGTTAAGCGTCCGTTAGCTTTATTTTTTTTTAAACTCTGGGGGGACCCACCAATCCTCCACCACTAGAACTCTAGCTCATCTCCCTGCGACTGGCCGAAAATTCAGTGCTACGGTGACACCATCACCGGAATCATCCTCAGTGGATACAATCTAAACGGCACTATTCCAGAATTCATCTTCTCCCTCCGGAATCTAACCGTTCTCGATCTTTCCCATAATAATTTATTCGAAGATTTTCCGAAAAAAATTTTGAATTGCTCAAATTTTTGTTATCTAGACCTATTGCAAAATATGTTCGAAGGGAAAATTCTAGTGGAAATTAGCCGGCTGAAACAATTGCGATACCTCAACCTCAACGGCAACAACTTCACCGGATATATCCTTCCCACCATCGGCGAATTGGACGAGCTGATCACTCTGAATCTTCACATGAATTTATTCAACGGTAGTTACCCTAAGGAGATTTCCATATTAGCTAATCACTTGAGTCTATAGCTGGCTTACAATGACTACCTCTCGCTGGCGAAAATACCGCCGAAATTCGGGAATTTGACGAAGCTGGAGTATCTCTGGATGACGGAGGCGAATGTGATTGGCGGACTGCCACGGAGCTTCACGAATTTGTTGAGCCTTCAGCATTTGGATTTGTCTGTGAATGAAATTAATGGAGAAATCCTGCGCGGATTGTTCTTGCTCAAGAATTTGTGGTTTATTTGTACCACAACAAATTTCCTGGCATGATTCCTCAAACAATCGAGTCGTTGAATTCTGGTGGAGAAGCTGGTGTTGAAGACATATAGGTAGGCCCCACTTCAGAATTTTAAAAAATAAAATAAAACTAACGGACGCTTAACGGCCTAGGTTTAATTGCATCCTTTTTTTGGACTATGGGAGGGTATTTGATCCAAGGTCGAAAATGAAGGGGTACTCGCTCTAGGTGCCTCTACTTTAGGGGTGCATCTCCCCCTTAACCCTCTAATCTATTTAAGTGGATTCTTTATTTTGTTGAATGAATTTATGATCCAGAGTTCGAATCCCATAAGTGACGAAAATCTTGTATTTATTTTAATTCATATTTTATTTACATAGTAAATTCAAAATGAGTCATAGCAAATTCATACTGAATATCATTTTATATGATAAGTGTAGTTTACATGATAACCATTCCTCCCTCCCCTCTCCATACACACACACACATACACACATATGATAAGTGTAGTTTACATGATAACCATTCCCCCCTCCCCTCTCCACACGCGCACGCGCGCGCACACACACACACACACACACACATATATATATATATATATATATATATATAGAGAGAGAGAGAGAGAGAAGGGATCAATAGAGAATGCTAAATATTGAGAGAAAAAGAGAGTGAGAATCTGAATAAGTCAACAAATTTACTGAATACGCCAACAATTTTACTGAACGGATAAATGTGCGTGTTTATTCAGTAAATGTCTATTCATGCGGTCACGTGATTTATTCTGTAAAGTTATTAACTTATTCAGAATGAAATATATTGACTTCTCCAAAGATCTCAACTCAAATCTCAGCTGTTGATCTTATCTAATCTAACGGTCAGCATTTATTCACGTCGTGTTCAACGGATTTTTATATTGAACATATAAGGGGTCGAACCTCAGAAACCCCAAAAATTTAGCATTTATTCACGCCATGTTCAACGGATTTGATGAACGTTCATTATATGTTCAACATAAAAATCTGTTGAACATGGCGTGAATAAATATTGACCGTTAGATTAGATAATATCAACGGCTAAGATTTGGTCTCTGTTCTTTGAATTTTTAGTGGTCTCCCATTGAATATGTATATTGGGAATAGTTCAATGGAGACCACTAAAAATTCAAAGAACAGAGACTAAATCTTGGCCGGTAATCTCTAATCTAATGGTCAGCATTTACTGACGCTATGTTCAACGAATTTTTATGTTGAACATATACATGGTCGAACCCTAAAACCCCAAAAAAAGATTCAGTATAACTTGATGAACGTGGGCGTGTTCGTGGTCTCCATTGAACGCGACTCTATACATATACATACACATATATATATATATATATATATATATATATATATATATATATATATATATAGAGGGTCGCATTCTATGTAGACCACAAAATATTCAAAGAACAGAGATCAAATCTCAGCCGTTGATCTTATCTAATCTAACGGTCAGCATTTATTCATGCCATGTTCAACGGATTTTTTTGTTGAACATATACGAGGTCAAATCCCACAACCCCCAAAAAATCAGCATTTATTCACGCCATATTCAATGGATTTGATGAATGTTCATAGCGTGAACATGGCGTGAATAAATAATGCTTTTTTTATGGTTGTGGGATTCGACCTTGTATATATTCAATAAAATAAATCCAGGGTTGTGGGATTCGACCCCAAGAAGTATATTCATGATAAATGCTGATTTTTGGGGGGTTGAGGTTTGGAGTTTGAGGGTTGAGATTTGGTCTTTGTTCTTTGAATATTTTGTGGTCTACATTGAACTCTTCCCTATATATATATATATATGGTTAGGTTTCATTGAAAAATTAAATATTTTTCGAAATTGCGAAACTTTGAACAGATCAATAATTTTAATGAACAACTCAATAATTGTGATGAACAATGGTGTTTTTGTTGGGAACCTTGTGGAATATCATAATCCTTGTTTTGATGATTCCAAAATCCATAGGTCTTAATTGTAATAAACTAGAACTGTTTGAACTCAAGTGTTAGAGTTCGTTTCTAGTTTAGCTTGCGGTTCTAAAGACTGAAGGACGAAGGACTGAAGACTGAAGATACCAACTGAAGTATCAGTTGAAGAATCAGTTCGGAACTGATTACTTAATGCGTGCCGCGTGGACTCAGCGGACTGATACTAAAGTCAAGTATCAGTTAAACATTCTTCCTCGGACTGAACTTCCAACGTTCAAAGGAAGCCACGTACTCACAAAGTACAGCCACATTAAATGCAGAGATCTTAGGATCATCCCTCTCTGCAGAGGTCATTCCTATTTGGTGGCTACTTTATCAGAGACGTCACATCTCCTGCTCTTCAACATAGCCGTTCCCACCAAACAAGGAACCTCGAAGATTGAAGTCTCAGCCCAAATTCGAAATGCTCTGCAACGAAAGAAATCTTGAAGACGTTCTCCACCAACGGATCTATTCAAGACCTCTCCTATAAATAGCGTTCGAGGATTACTTCAATCTTCACCGATTCAACGACACAAGCTGAAACTCTGCCAAAATAGTTTCTCAGCCAAAAGCTTAACCTCCCCAAAGCTTGAATCGAAGAAGAGAATTTCAAAGCCAAAAATCAGTCACTGCTAATTACACACATTCTCTTAGACCTTAGGCAAACCTCTGTTTACCCAGAAGCCTAGGTCAAACTTGCTCCAAAGAACTTGTTCTTTGAAGTATAGTTGGCAAGTTTTCAAACCTCCTTTCGAGAGATAGAATCGAGTGTTTGAGTGTTTAGGAGTTCAGGAAGGTACTCTGGCTCCGCGAGATCTTAGCATGGGTTGTGCTAGGAGTGAGAAATCCGACACGAGTGAAGTGTGGGTACTGAAGGGTGGAATCTTCAGTGGTACGGTTGTGTGCACCCGGTAAGCACACAGTTCGGTTTGCAGTGCACCAGTTAAGCACTTGCGGAGTGGATTGTTGGTCTGATCAACCGACCGTGGATGTAGGAAGTGTTTTCCGAACCACGTAAAAGTCTATGTGTTATTTACAGCTTTTAGTTTTACTTTCTTACTTGTGCTGTTTTAATTGATAAACTGAATACTGAATAACTGCAAAAAGAAACATAAGACTAGCAACGTGCTCAACCAAGGCTATTACGAAACAAAGTTATTTTCGCTGCGTATGATATCAGTCTGACTGATCTATCCTCTGATAGTCAGGAAGAGTGTTATCATCTCTGTTTTAGCAAACTCGACTGAAGCCCTTACGTGCATCAGTTAAGTTCCAGTAACTTAATTGATAACTCCTTACTGAAGAGTTTTCAGAATCAGTCGTCAACCCTGTTTGGTCAAAACTCTTTTCAGTTAACAGGTGTCATAGTTTGCTTGTAAAGTTTTGTTTTGATCTCTATCTTGAGATCCCTCTGTTTTAGAGGAGAAAAATAGCCCATAGGTGTATTCCCCCCATACACCTATTTGAGACCCTCCGGACCTAACAGTTTTGAATCTTGGAGTGACGAGATTTTCAACATATTGAATAAAATACATATGTTCATCAAAATTATTGATCTGTTCAATATTTCACAATTTCGCAAAAAAATTAATTTCTCAATGAAACCTTTCCCTGTATATAAATAGTTATAGGTATAGTTATAGTTATAGTAAAAATCTCATTTAACGTAAAAACATCGAACCTATCATAACCTATAAAATAATTGCACTCTTGCGGTCCTTTAAATGCAATTTAATTGCAGTTCTCTAGAATTCGAACTTAGGACCACGAAAGTACAAATACTTTATATGTTTTTGCAAATGGTTCATAGTTTCTATAATAAATGAGGTTTTCATTTGAATCACTCCTTATAAGGCTTGGTTATCGTGGGAACTATATTTTTATTAGAATGTAAGAATAATGCACTTTTCTATATGATTAACACATTGGTTAACAATTTAATGTACTAAAATATGAAATTTTCGCTCGTCATATGATTCGAACTCAAGTGATGCATTCAAATAAGAACCCTTATTTAAAATGAGAATGGAGAACCACACATAGTTGTTCTATTGAAAAGATCTACAGTGAATGCCTCAACTTGATCTCATGAAAAATATTATTCTCATGATAACAATGAGAACTACATTTATTGTGAGAACGTGAATAATGTATTTTCCTATAAAATTATTGCATTCACTGTTAAGTTAATGCATTTGAAAAAAAAATTTCTTCAGGATTCGAACCAAGAGTTGTATTCATTTATCAAGAGGATGCATAGAACTTTATCATCGTGGGACTGTGAATGGTAATTTGTTCTCATTATAAATAAGGGTTCTCATTTAAACATCTGCCTATATAAATATATACTCACTTCATGCACGAAAGAACTTCCTAAGTGGGAGTGGCACAAGTTTTTTTTTTTAAGTTGTCGAATGTATTGAGAGTGAAGAAAAAGTTGTTAAGTGTATTGTAAGTGGTGAAAAGATATTGTAATTAGTATTAGGAGTGGTGATAAAGTGAAAATTTATAGTCCAAAAATAGGTAGGAAGTCCTTTTGTGAACGTCCAAAAAAGGAAAAGTAGGAAGTTATTTCGTGAATGGATGGAGTATATAGGAGTTGGTTATTTTTGTTTACTCCTATTTTTTTGATGATTCTATGGGTGTTTAGGTGCGTTATGGGCTTATATTTTTGGTTTCGTTCACTCAGTAGTTGATTGATTTGAGCTTATATGCTTATTTTGATGCTCTAATTGATTAATTAGTGGGAAATTATAGAGTTCAAATTTGGTTGATTGGTCTGAACTATAATTTAAGTTCGTCTCAATACGAGTTCGTAGGCGAAAACGGATCCAAAATCCGACTTGTAACGAGGGAGAACAGGCTAAAACAAAAATAGTGCGCGCTGCTATGTCAATTCCAGCGCCGGCTGGGAATTTCCGGCTCCCGCTGGGAATTCCAGCGAGTTGGGGCAGCCGGCTGGAATGCGCCCAGCACTTCCAGCGACCTCCTTTCCTCGCTCAAAGTTCCCAGCGACCTCCCTTCCTCGCTCAAAGTTCCAGCCGCGCGATTTCTCTTCCCAGCGACCTGTCCAGTGGCCGCGCAAGCTCGCTCACTCAACACATCGCCAACTCGCTCGGATTTCTAACCGTCTCACACAGCCCCGCTCACCAAGTCGCTTAACACACCCTGCAACCTCGCCAGCCTGCGCACCAAGTCGCTCAACAATCCCAGCACTTTCGCCAGCCGCTCACGCTCGCTCGCTGGACTCCACACCAACACCCAGTGGGCGAGTCCCTCTTCCCAGCGAGCATTCAAGCGATTGAAACTCAATTTCCAGTGGGCTCCCCCAATCCCAGCGACCATCCCAGCCGGCTGCCCCATTCGCTCAATATTCAAGCCGGCTGTCCCTCTCGCTTGCCTCGCTAGCTCGAACACCCCAGCGGCCGCTGGGTTGTCTCTCACTTATACCCAACGCCCACTGGGTGTATTTCCTCATGCCTAGGATATAAATAGCTATTTTCTCATTTTCCTAGGACACACTTTCCCAGATAGAGTCTAGCCATCGTTCCAGGCACCAGTTTTCCTAGCTAGGAGTTTATTGTCATTTACTGTAAGTTTCCATTTATTGCCTAGATAAACTCTGTATTTATGATTTTCATTACAGTATCTATATTTCTTCTTGTATGCTCTTTATATTAATTCTTATTTATGATTTAGATTGCTATCTAGATAATTATTTTCATGATAGCTTGTTTAATTATTGAATTATTACTTTCCTCACGAACCCTAGCGTAGAATTACATGTTATTTCATTATTGCTTATTTACAGTTGATTTTCGCCTAGATAATTTTATATGCTTTATTTCAATTACGTTCTAGTTAATGAGAGAGAGTGTCAGACCCATAATATTGATTAGAGTGTTTAGGTTGAATTTCTTGTTAATTGTGTGCAACACGAACGAACGCCTTGTTTAGCCTTCCTTGAGAGTACGACTTGGGTTAACTTATTCCACTGCAATTGACCTCGTAAGATTGCGAGTCAATTCAATAGGTGTTTTGAGTTGAGTCAATTGTGAAAACCAAATTTAATGATAATAACGGAGAACACTGCATTATGTTTAAATTAGTAATTGCATTTGCTGTTAAATTGAAAAAAAATAATAATTTGCTACATCTAACCTAAGTGCTGTATTCATTTATCAAGATGGTGTATTCACTGTTGATCTTCATAATCTAAAGGCTACGAATGGTTCTTCGTTCTCATTTCAAATAATAATTCTAACTTGAACTTCTTCCTAGAGAGCAAATGAGAACGAAGAACCATTCTCGGCCCTTGGATTTTGAAAATCTACGGTAGATACATCATCTTGATGCATGGATGAATGCAACACCTAGGTCCAAGAGATCAATTCTTTTTTAATTTTTAAGGGTGCGGTTAATTTTCACGATGAATACAGCAACTTCACATGTCAATATAATGCTCTCACTGCTCATTTTAAATGAAAGGACTTCAAAACTGCCCAAATAGAAATAGTAAAAATTAAAGTTATCCACTAAGATTAAAAAAAATTAAAACTTAAAAGTTAGCCATGCGTACCATTTTACTCTTCACATAAAAAACTTAAAAATTATCCATTAAATTTCGAGTTATGAATTCTAGTTTTTAAACTCAAATTCACAACCAAGACTATTTCTACTTGTGAATTCTAGCTTTAAAAATTCAAATTCAACACCGAGACTATTTTCAGTTGTAACTTCTAGTTTAAAACTCGAATTCACAACCAAGACTATTCCTACTTGTGAATTATATCTTTAAAACTTGAATTCACAACCAATCTATATTCGAGTTGTGAATTATAATTTTAAAAAATAAATTCACAACCAAGACTATTTCTAGTTGTGGATTCAAACTTTAAACTAGAATTCACAATTAATCTATATTCGAGTAGTGAATTCTAGTTTTAAAGCTCGAATTCACAACAAGTTATGAATTTATCGAGTTGGTTGTGAATTCAAGAACATTAACTATACAAACTAATCTCGACATTGTTGACAATTCCATTGTATCCCCACCCTACCAAAGCAGCCTCTTTTCCAACTTGCCTTCTCCTTAATCACCAAATGAGCAACGTGCTCCACCACTTCCTTGGCCCTTTTTCTCGTGTACATTGCCTCCTTAACCCGCCTCTCAGCTTCAGCCTTGGTAGCCACCGCCATCTTATTTTATTGACGTAGATGCAATTTTCACCGCATCCATGTCCATCACTCTGCAATTCTCAGCTAGCCCTCACATTCATCGCCCCATTGACCTCGAAAATTGCATCGTTGGAAATGATTGATATTGTTATTCATGATTCTCAAGAAATGGAATAAAACTGGATTGGTGTTGGAAATTAGCTAACTCGAGAAATGGTGATGAAGCCTTATTTGCAAACACTGCTTGAGTTGCCTATCCACCATCACCATCAATGTTGCTTCCTAAAATGAGTTTAAATTTATTTAAGGCCATTATCTTAGGGCTATTTGCGAAAATAGGCCACTATTTTTCGGACTTGTAAAAATAGGCCAATTATTTTAGTTTTTGGTATTTTTAGACCACATGTGTACCCAATCAGGTTATTTTTGGCCACATTTTGACCCCAAAAAGTGGCCTATAAATGCTGAATTGAACTCAAATGTGGCCTAAAAATGCCAAAAATTAAAATAATTGACATATTTTTACAAATTCGAAAAATAGTGGCCTATTTTTGCAAATAGGCCTAAGATAATGGCCTTAAATAATTTTAAACTCTCCTAAAAATGATGAAGTTTTGAGAGATCTAGTGTCGCCTACCCTTGACAGAGTACTATAAGCACTTGGAACAAATGCACACAATGTCGCTTGGGAGGGTTGGGGTAAGACTTGGAAGCATGTAGGGCAAAAGGCTTGTGGATGAAGCCGAACCTCTCCCAGTACGGTGTGGTTCGGGGACGAACCAAGCGGAAGCTGGTGGGCCTGTGACGCCCGGGGACGAAGTGCGGAGTGATCGCCGGTGCAAAAGAGGCACGGACAAGGAGCGGCTCCGGTTAAGACTTCCAAGCGGAGGGGCGCAGGGATGAACCGAAACACACCCGAACGAGAGGGATTCCAAGAATATGCAGGTATGGGACTGCATATTCGAGGAGAGCTTAAGTGATTTGATAGGTGCTACTCATATCAATAAGATGCATCTTCTTTTCTGGTGCCCACACGGAAGAAACTCCAAGGTTAAGCGTGCTTGGCTTGGAGCAATTCCGGGATGGGTGACCCCCTGGGATGTTTCTCAGGGAGCGTGCGAGTGAGGACAAAACACGCTAGAAAAGACTCGTATTGGTCTGTGGGGACAGCCGTCAACTCTGGAGCCGGGCTGTTACACAGGTGGTGCAAAGACTACGGAAGATGTTTAAGCGTCAACTCTGGAGCCGGGCTGTTACACAGGTGGTGCAAAGACTACGGAAGATGTTTAATTGGCACAGCAGCTCTTCGCAGGGGTAGAGAGAGAGATCGATAGAGACAGGAGAGAGAATGGTAGAGAGGGATTAGATTTTGTGAGAAGAAAGTTGATGGGAATTCAATAACAAGAAGGTTGACGGTGATTCAATTCTCATGGTAGGGGTAGACTTGTCTTTTTCCACAAAAATTGGTTAATTTTTA
The DNA here is from genome assembly GCF_028751815.1 of Salvia miltiorrhiza. Classification (NCBI taxonomy): domain Eukaryota; kingdom Viridiplantae; phylum Streptophyta; class Magnoliopsida; order Lamiales; family Lamiaceae; genus Salvia; species Salvia miltiorrhiza. The sequence continues at coordinate 15,557,980 of NC_080388.1, forward strand.
AGTTTTCCTTTATCTTATTGGATATTTTTTTATTTTTGCTATATGAGTATGAATATTTTGACACATTGACTCCATTTTAAACGGTGATTTTCATGATAACCAACACACACACAGGGAGAGTATCAAATGAGAATGGCCAAATGTGGTGAGAAATGAGAATGAATATTTAACGTTAGATTTTCAAATCCTATCGTTGATATTTATCTAAAGGGAGAATTTTTTCACCTGAGTTTGAATCCTGGAAGAGTGAAATTTTTATCAATTAATCGAATGTAGTTTTGTAGTCATTACAAACAGCTATGCAACACTATATTCTGACTTATGCATTATTCTTATTTTTCACCAAAAATAGCATTCTCACTATAACTTAGTCCTATATATTATTAAATTGCGGTTATATATATATATATATATATATATATATATATATATATATATATATAAAGGAAAAGAAAAAAAGAGCCCCATCAAAGCACAGAGATGGAGACTATGGGTTGAGCCTATAACACCCCATATTTTTTTTCTAGATTTGTTATATAAGTTAAATTTCTAGTATTTTCTTTCATAGTTTTTTTTTTTAGATAATTACATGATAAATATAGATATGCACCATTAATTTTTCATCTAGACTATTATTATTATTATTATTACTATTATTATTATTATTATTTTTATTATCAATCTTTATCCTAAATCCTAATAAGAGATATACATAGACTATAAACTCTACTCTTATTAAAACTCTTTAGAAACTAGTATAAATAGGGGACCAAATTTCTACCCTAAAGCAGACACACGAAAAGCTTAAGCAGTAGGCTTTTTTTTTCTTCTTCTTCGGATACTTCTAGTAAGTTCGTTTATTGTTATGTTGGCATATGAGTTATCATAGTTTCATTCACCGAATTCAATTAGTTAATTACTTTTTGTTCAATACATCAGAAATTCAGAACTTAGGTATAAGTCAAATTGGTGGCTTTTGATTACTATTATTATTATTTTTTTCGTTTCCTTATTTTCGAAAATAGCAAATCAGATGGCTATATATTTTTTTTGAAAACTTCTTATAGTCTTTAACTATAACAGTAAGTTTAATTCCAATAATATAGACGTTGACTTTTTAATAAGTATAACCAATAGAAGAGTTTTTATTTCTTTTTATTTTCTTTCGTAATATGTTAAATTTTTTTAATTTGTTTTCTCAATTCATAATAGATACGTAAATTCTTTAAAGGTTTCCAGGTCATGTTTTGAACTTCAATTTTTTATATAATTTCATACGTTTATATATATATATATATATATATATATATATATAGATACATTATAAGCACGACTAGATTGGTTATAGTATATACTCCCTCCGTCCACGAAATGAGTACCCATATTTCCATTTTCGTCCGTCCACGAAATGAGTACTCATTTCCCTTTTTAGCAAGTGTACCCCACACAACACTTTAATTAATACACTCAAAAAGGTGGGACCTCTATTCTATTCACACTACACTCAATACATTTCTTAAAACCTGTGCCGTCCACAAATGGGTACTCATTTCGTGGACGGAGGGAGTATATGATTATATTATTTCTGGTACAAAACAGAAAAGTCTGCTTTCTCTCTCTGGAAACACGCATGCTCTCTCTCTCGTGAGTCAAAGTGGGTGGCCGCCCACCAGCTTCGCGCCGCTGACCGGCGCTGCACCCACGCGCAGTCGGATCCCGGCCACCAGACCTTCTTCACGGTCTGCCGCCACCGAAGGAAGATCCGGCGCGACTTGCAGATCGGCAGCATCGGCGAACGGCAGAACGAGCAGCAGCGGCGACCGGCAGCGCGGCGACTTGCATCCAGCAGCAGCGGTGACCGGCGATCCAGCAGCAGCAGCGACTTGCAGAGCGGCGACCAGGTCCAGCCGCAGCGGTGACTTGCAGCGCGGCGACCGGCAGATCCAGCAGCAGCGGCGACCGGTGCAGAGCAGCAGCGCGGCGACCGGTGCTCCAGCAGCAGCAGCGCGGCGAAGGCCCGGCGTTAACTACGCCACCACCCCGACGCTGCTCGCCGCACGCCGGAACCGGTCTCTCCAAATCAGCTCCGCCTCCGGAAGGCCTTCTGCGTCGGAGATCAGCCATGGTTCTTTCGCCGACGTCGCTCTCCGGCGCCGCTAAGAGAACTGCTTCCTCTCTGTCGCCGACTGCTTCAGGAGCCCGTGGTTTTCCTGAGAAACCTGATAGCCTTCGCCTGCCACAAATCTCAAACAACTTTTATCAACAGCCGAGGGATTTGGAGCATGGGAATTTGAAACTTGTTGAGGTTTGTTTATCGGATAATCCATCAGGATCTGGAACTACCTCTACAATTTCGTCTAAAGGAACAGCTTCGGTGCCTAACTTCACAAAACAGCCGCCACCAGAGGGTAGGGTTTCATACGCCTCGATCATGCAACAACGGGTTGATCGACCTCCAGATTTACCAGCACATAAATTCTCAGCTCTTAAGGCTGAGAAACTCGCCGATGGGTTCTCTCTCACCATTCCGAAACAGATGTATCAAAAACGTATTGCTGAATTCGAATTCTCTGTTATTGGAAGGGTATTACTACGGAAAGGAAGCAAGCCACAGGCGACACATCAGTTGAAGCTTGAACTCAACAATTTGTGGGGTATCCAATCAGAGTGGAAGCTTCTCACTCTGGGTAAGGGTTTTTTCACCATGAAATTCTCTAATCTTGAAGATAAAAAAACTTGCGAAAGCTAAAATTGTTTGGGATTTGGCTGCGGGTTCCATTCGCCTCCGCGATTGGGTTCCATGTTTCAATCCCTACAAGGAAGTCTCTTCTATTTGTCAAGTTTGGGTTCGGATTTATTTACCTTCCGAATGAGTTTTGGGATCCTGAGGTAATAACAGCAATTGCTAGAATTATTGGTTTTCCAATAAAAATTGATGGTGTATCAGCTCATGGAGAGGTCGGCCATTTCATTCGTGTGCTAATTGAAGTGGATCTCGCTCAGCCATTGCAGGAATCGATGCTTATAGATTGTGAACATCCTTTCTATGTCGAGTTTAGCTATGAACAATTGCCTTTCTTTTGCTCGAATTGCCGCATCACTGGACATCAGGTGGAAAAGTGTACAAAGCTTAAGCGGAAGGACATCCAGGACAGTAAAGAAGCTCTGATCGAGTCTGCTACAGATTATGAAAACAAGAGCAAGAAGGTTAAGCCTAAAGCTCAACTAGCTGATAAACCTGTTGCGGCTTGGTCAAAGGTTACCGAACAGGCGGTAAAAAAACAGATTGTTGTTCAGGTTCTTGAAAAAGAGGCTGTTGAGACGCGGAACGCATTTCAGGCTCTTGACTTGGAGAATAATGCGGAGACTGTTTTGGATATGGGCGTCGATCATATTTCTGGAACGTCTTTCGGGGTTCATTTATCTGGCCCGGATTTGTTGCATAAAATCCTGGTTCCGGTTCAGGGGGTTAAAGATGTGATTATTAAAGATAGTGACTTAGTCATTAACGAGGAGGACTCGGATGTGGAGGAAACTTTGGAGATGGAGGCTCCGAATGGCGCGGTTTTGAACAGCCCGATTATGGACGACACAGTTGTTGATCTCGAACGTGACCCAACTTTGGACAAAAGAGGGGGTGTTTCGCATGAAGGTAACAAGGATTTGTCCGCTCTTGGCCCGGACAATATTGCTAGTCGCATTAGTCGGTTAGAAGAGCAGGTTAATCAGGGGATGCAAATGCTCTCGGACAAGACGACCAAGCGGGGACGTGGCCGCCCAAAGGGCACGGGAAAGGGCATGGGAAAGGAGCCGATGCAAGCGGTTCCGGAAGGTAGCATAAAAGGTCGTCTCAGGAATGCGGGTGAAATGAGCTACAAGCCGAGGGACTTTGTAGTTGATTGTAGCAATAGTGATAGCATGAGGGCAATGAATAATATAGTAAATAGACGTTGGTCAGATGAGATGGACGACTATCCTGAGTTATGGGATTGCTAGTGTCTTCAGGATTCTCAGCTTAACGATCTCTTTTCGAGTTTCGTGCCCTTAGTCTGCGTTTTGTGCTCTCAAGGGTTTTTTTTTCTTTTTCTTTTATAATAAACCTCAATTTAATAATAGTATATATATGATCACATCGGATTTGATATAGGATTTTAGTCTAAATTTTTGTAGGATTTTTTTTAAAGCGTTGTATTTATTGAATTAGGTGCGGTACGATTAAGACCTTCATTCCGGATTTGAGTTTTAGTCTCGACTTTAAGGTGAGGGATTATATGCTTGTGGTTATATTCATGTATGTTTTTATATGTTCTTATTTCATGTTTGATTATACTTGCACAGCCATGTAGAAATACATGTTCAGAAAATCAGCCATGAAGAAATACATGTTCAGAATATCAGCCATGTTGAAATACATGTTCAGGGGTTTTCAGTTCGCCCGTCAGATTATCAGTATATGTGTATGACAATGTGAATTATTTGCATGTTTAAGCATATGTGAATATGTGCATGGTTTCTCACTGAGTATATTTTCAATATGCTCACCCCTTGTCTTTTCAGTTTTGCAGTTCCAGAGTTGAAGTGGCCATGGAAGTGGAGAATGACTAGGGATAAGGATTTTTACATTGAACATTTTAGTTGAACTTGTTAAGTTCTTAGTTTATCGTTTTATTTTTATTATATTTTATGTTCCTACTTTAGTTTTGGCAAATTAATTTTTTTTTAAATTAGTTTAAATTTTGATAGTCAAGAAGTTTTATTTTATCTATTAGTTCTTCAAGATTTTAAATTAAAAAGTTTATGAAAAATGGGGTGTTACATAGTGGTATCAGAGCGGGTCTACGTTTCTGTAGACTCGTGTTTAAAGGAAAATTAGCTTTCAAAATTTTAAGCAAGCCTAGTCATTCGAAACTCATGTGCTGCATCGACTCCACTTCAAGGTATGTGTTCAAATTGTTCAAGTATATGGCAAATATGATGTTTTAGATGACATATTTTATTTATGATGCTTTTATATATGTTCTAGTACTATTATGTTTAGCTCTATTAGAAATAGTTGTAATTGTGAATTGTTTAGATGACATGTACACATCAAACCAATACTAGACCCGAAGTTACTTTACACGCACGAATTAGGAAATTGCAAGAAGAACATGAAAGATTAAGCGAGAATTTGCGATTTAAAGAATTTAGGTTTCACTTAGAAATTTAATGTGTTTGTCTTCTTGATTAAGTGAGAACCATGCCGCCGCGTAGAGCCCCTACCGATCAACAAAACGGGATGCAAGAATTTATCGCCGCAATGCAAGGATTCTTCCAACAACAAGCTCAAGGTGCGCAAAACCCACAACGCAATAACACAAGCGTAGTCGTAGAGCAGTTCCGACGTTATAATCCACCAAGATTTGACGGGAGGAGCGGACCCCTAGCAATGGAGGAATGGATAAGAGAGCTGGAGAGAATATTTGAACATATCGAGTGCACCGATGCCCACAAAGTTTCATGTGCTGTCTTTCAATTATGCGAGGATGCTAGCCATTGGTGGGAGTCCTTTAAGCGATCCATGACTGAGCAAGCGCGACAAGGGTTGACATGGAATAGGTTCAAGGAGATTGTGACCAACCAATACTTCCCACGTTCCTACCGCAATCAAAAGGAGGCCGAATTCTTAGATCTCAAACAGGGAGAGCTGTCCATCACCGACTACGAAAGGAAGTTCAACCAACTTTCACGCTATGCCACACGCCTAGTCAACACCAATGACCAAAAGGCGGATGGGTTCTTAAGGGGACTACGACCAGAAATCCAAGGAATATTGGCGGCACAAGGAATTGTGGATTATGCTTTGGCCGTGAGACGAGCGCAAGAAGTGGAGGCGGGTTTGGAAGTGGATAAACTACCACGTAAGGATTTGGTTAGGAGTGAAAAGAGGAAATGGGAGGATCCAAATGATGGAAAAAGAGATGTGCAAAATAAGAAGGAGAGAATGGACGACAAATCCAACGAGGCAACGCCACGATCCTATCCACAATGTTCTGAGTGAAACAAGTATCACACCGGAGAATGCTTGTATCGAAAGGGAGTTTGTTATTTTTGTCGCAAACCGGGGCATAAAGCAACTTTTTGTCCAGACAAGAGAGGGAGGGAACCCGAAAGGCGAGGAAACGGACGATTATTCTATATGGGACAACAAGACGAGACGGAAAAACCTTAAAAAGGTACGATAAGTTTTGATAAAATAGAACTTAATGTGCCTGTAAGATCGCTTATGATAGAGCAAATAATGATGACACAAGAAGCATGACTAGAATTTCGAGGACGAAATTATTTTTAGTAGGGAAGGTTATAACACCCCATATTTTTTTCTAGATTTGTTATATAAGTTAAATTTCTAGTATTTTCTTTCATAGTTTTTTTTTTAGATAATTACATGATAAATATAGATATGCACCATTAATTTTTCACCTAGACTATTATTATTATTATTACTATTATTATTATTTTTATTTTTATTATTAATCTTTATCCTAATAAGAGATATACATAGACTATAAACTCTACTCTTATTAAAACTCTTTAGAAACTAGTATAAATAGGGGACCAAATTTCTACCCTAAAGCAGACACACGAAAAGCTTAAGCAGTAGGCTTTTTTTTTCTTCTTCTTCGGATACTTCTAGTAAGTTCGTTTATTGTTATGTTGGCATATGAGTTATCATAGTTTCATTCACCGAATTCAATTAGTTAATTACTTTTTGTTCAATACATCAGAAATTCAGAACTTAGGTATAAGTCAAATTGGTGGCTTTTGATTACTATTATTATTATTTTTTCGTTTCCTTATTTTCGAAAATAGCAAATCAGATGGCTATATATTTTTTTTGAAAACTTCTTATAGTCTTTAACTATAACAGTAAGTTTAATTCCAATAATATAGACGTTGAGTACTTTTTAATAAGTATAACCAATAGAAGAGTTTTTATTTCTTTTTATTTTCTTTCGTAATATGTTAAATTTTTTTAATTTGTTTTCTCAATTCATAATAGATACGTAAATTCTTTAAAGGTTTCCAGGTCATGTTTTTAACTTCAATTTTTTATATAATTTCATACGTTTATATATATATATATATACATATATATATATATATATATACATTATAAGCACGACTAGATTGGTTATAGTATATATATGATCACATCGGATTTGATATAGGATTTTAGTCTAAATTTTTGTAGGATTTTTTTTAAAGCGTTGTATTTATAATTAGGTGCGGTACGATTAAGACCTTCATTCCGGATTTGAGTTTTAGTCTCGACTTTAAGGTGAGGGATTATATGCTTGTGGTTATATTCATGTATGTTTTTATATGTTCTTATTTCATGTTTGATTATACTTGCACAGCCATGTAGAAATACATGTTCAGAATATCAGCCATGTTGAAATACATGTTCAGGGGCTTTCAGTTCGCCCATCAGATTATGATAATCTATATGTGTATGACAATGTGAATTATTTGCATGTTTAAGCATATGTGAATATGTGTATGGTTTCTCACTGAGTATATTTTCAATATGCTCACCCCTTGTCTTTTCAGTTTTGCAGTTCCAGAGTAGAAGTGGCCATGGAAGTGGAGAATAACTAGGGATAAGGATTTTTACATTGAACATTTTAGTTGATCTTGTTAAGTTTTTAGTTTATCGTTTTATTTTTATTATATTTTATGTTCCTACTTTAGTTTTGGCAAATTAATTTTTTTTTAAATTAGTTTAAATTTTGATAGTCAAGAAGTTTTATTTTATCTATTAGTTCTTCAAGATTTTAAATTAAAAAGTTTATGAAAAATGGGGTGTTACAGAGCCATTAAAACCTTGCTAGGGAAAACCCCTAACGAGAGAAAAGAGTACTCGTTTGTGACAAACATCCTAAGAAGGAAAGAAGAAAAGCGAGATATGACGAGAGTGCGAGCTTCGGACTAACCATTGCCCTAAGTTAATCGACAGGTCTCGAAAAGAAGGAGCCAAGGTAGAAGGCAAACACAAAAGACGCATATATATATATATGTATATATATATATATATATATATATATATATTTGTGTGTATATATATATAGGTATATATTATTTTGTCATTAAAATTACTGCGAGAAAATTTGAAAAATATCATATACCCCCTCTGTCCTTTTTAGGACGTCCACAAAAGAACTTCCTATTTTATTTTTGGACTATATTGTATCACTTAAAATACCTCATTTATCATTATTTTCACTTTTTCAACACTCAAAATACTAATTACAACACTTTTTCATCACTCACAGTACGCCCAACAATATTATCTTAAAACTCATATCACTTACCCTCCTAATAAGTTTTATCATAAACAGAGAGAGTATTAAACTGAATACAATACCGATGAAAATATCTACCCATTAAGTGAAATTAAATGATAACATAAATTCTTGAAAGTTAACATGATAATCTTATCATTATTTGCAAAACTATATGAAAATAGCATAGATACAATTATAATAACACAAAATCTTTTGTGCAACCGATTGTATGAAACAATCGGTTCTTACCCTACTCAGATCCAATTCACTTACTATATGTATTTGGGTTTGGATAGTACAGGATCTCCAGATGAATAAGAATATTGATCTTGGGTTACCCGGTTGTACAAGAGACTTCCTCTTATAATAAATATAAATATTCTTTTTTCGTATTAAATTAACTAGATTTACACCCGTATAATGCGCGGGCCAACATTTTTCTTGCCCAACACGCAGGTGTAAATCTAGTTCCGATAGAAAATCAAACATTATATAATGACAATCTAATGCGATAAAAAGATGAGTCATACGTACCGTTTAAATTATTAGTACCGAGAGCTAAATTCTGAAGAGATGTTAAGTAGCCGATTTCTGGAGGTATCTGCCCACTAAAGGAGTTGAAAGAGAGCGACAAAGTCGCAAGTCGTGAGCATTGAGACAGATTTTTCGGAATCTCACCACTCAATTCGTTTCCGGTAAGAAATATCCCAGCAAGAAATGGAAGATTACTGCACATGTCTGGTGGAAGACTTCCACTCAATTCGTTGTACGTGAATGCTATATATTGAAGGGTGGATATGTTAAATATGGCTGATGGTATACCACCGGAAAGACCATTGTATTCAACCTCCAAATCTTGTAGACTACCAAGTCTCCCCAACTCTTCTGGAATTTCTCCACTTAGAGAATTGGCATATAAGGAAAGAACTTGTAGGTTTGTAAGGTTTGAGATGGATTTTGGGATGGAACCTGTGAAACTGTTATTGTCTAAGACCAAGTACTCCAATTTTGATAACTGACTTAAGACTGGAGGGAAGGCTCCGGTGAAGTTGTTGAGTGCAAGCGATATGAACTCCAAACGGCGAAGGAGAGACAGCTCATAAGGCAGAATTCCACTGAAAAGATTGCTGGTGAGGTCGAGGGTGACGAGGAAGGAGAGTCGCCCGAGTTGAGGTGGAATGGTGCCGACGAGATTCATGAAAGAGAGATTCAAGGCTGTTACTCTTTGGTGTGGCAAACTGCAAGTGACGCCAATCCAGCTGCAGACGGAGCTCGAGTTATTGCTCCAATTTGTTGCAAGCATACGGAAAGGGTCTGAGGTTATGCGCATTTTTAAGGCAAGAAGGGCAGCTTGATCAGTGGCAAGGCTCATTGCACAAGGAGGCATTGGGAAGGTTATTATGGTGAGGACTGCATATGCAAAAATGTAATAAAACTTTTTCTCCATGGCTGCAAATTGGAAGGTTTAACTGAGAAATGACCATTAATTTACATAATTCTTATAACTAATTAATTAACTGTTTCTACAAAGTCTTCGACTTGTATTTATGAGTCTATCTTGAGTTAGGCTTAGGCGTCAGTGGCAGTGAAGGGTTGTATTATTTCACTTCCATGCAATTTGTATTACAGGTCATATATACTTCCTCAACCAATTGCAGACATTTAATGTATTTGGAAATAAGTTTGAAGTTGATTTTGTATTTGATAAGTTTCAATACTTGGCTCGAGATCGGGTTTTCTTTTCTTTCTTTCTTTCTTTATTTTTTTTTCTTTTCTTTTCGAGTAGTATGAATGGAGAAGACATGCACCTTTTATAAAAGAATTATGATGTTTTAAAATTTTGTCTTAAGTTGCCTAATATATTACACTTATGTGCATTTTAATGGTGATAATGCAATTTAATATATATATTTATTTATGAGAAATTATTAAACTATTAGGGTCATATTAATTATTCTTTAATAATTATGTTAATAGTGTTGTATCACTAGAATTCTTTTATCCACGTAAATTATTATTAATTATATTGTTAACAAAAATAATTTCATGTTACAATTCATACTAATTAATTCTAGTGGAAGTTTAGTATTCCTCCTATGTCAAGGGAAATATGCATAAATAATTATTACTATATTGATTATGCAAATTTTTAGTTGAATTTGAGTTTAGGAAATTTTCTACAATTTATTATTGAATAATGCAGATTTGCGTCAAATAGCTCATTATTTCATTGCCAGATTTTCATTAAAATATAAAATAAATTTGATTTCAAGAATTGGGAAAAAGCTTTCAAGTTGACTAATCAGAAGGATATATGGAGACAATTCCAAAATCTAAACTAGAATTAGCAAGTTCAAAATTTGAAATGCATCACGCATTATTAAAATAATCAATATTCTAGCTAGAAGCTAGTACTACTTGTACTCTAGCAATTTCCAAGTTGGTGGCTTAATCGACATTGTCAACTATAAATATGGACTAGGAGAATTGAATTAATAATGAAGTGGAATTGAGAAGACAATAAATTAATCTATCTATATATCGTCATTCTATAATTTGAATCCTAACTGGCACCCTTCATGAAATTTCATTTTTTCTAAATATTTTATTTTTTGCTTCAATTTTATCTTCTAATTCCACATTTTCAAATCTTAAAATCTATTTGCTTAACCGCAATAATGTCTATTTTTTCAGTTCTTAATTATATATTGTACACTGTTTTTGTTGGAATATAAACTTGATTTGTATAGATATTTTCTAAAGAGTATTCTAGAATAGTTGAGAATGAGATAGAGAAAAAAGAGCATTCTAGAATGATTGAGAATAAGTTAGAATTAAGAAGAAATAGCTAGATTTAGAGAAATCTAGAGTGTATACAGAGTTCTAGAGAATATAATAGTTGAGAGAATCCTAGATAATGTAGGAATTATCTAACTACTACTACTTACCACTATAAATATGTAACCATGTAAGTGAAGAAAGTAATGAAGTGAATTGAAGAAAGATTGGGTTAGTAAACTACAATCCTCCCACTCAAATTCCTAAGCACACACACGTCCACAACCAATTTCTCCAAATTTCCTCTTACCAATTAAATAAATACTCCATTATATATACTTATATTCCAACAAAGTGGTATCAGAGCCACAAGATTCTACTTGTGGTATGGCGAATTTACAATCGTTTCAAGTCCCCATGCTCAACAAGAGAAACTTCGACAATTGGAGCATCAAGATGAAGGCGCTATTGGGAGCCCACGACGTTTGGGAGATCGTGGAGAACGGCTACGACGAGCCGTAGGACGAGGCCACACTATCCCAACAACAAAAGAATAGATTGCGAGACGCCAGAAAGAGAGACAAGAAGGCTCTCTGTCTCATTTATCAAGCGCTGGGGGACGACGATTTCGAGAAGATGTCGAATGCGAGTACCGCCGAAGAAGCGTGGGAGAAGCTCCAGAACGCGTGCAAAGAAGCCAAGCAAGTAAAAAAGGTACGACTTCAAACTTTAAGAGGAGAGTTTGAGTCTTTGCATATGAAAGAGTCCGAATCGATTTCGAATTATTTTTCAAGAGTCTTGACGGTGTCTTATCAAATGAAAAGAAATGGTGAAAAATTGGAGGACGTAAGAATTATGTAGAAAATATTGCGGTCACTAACCCCAAAGTTTGAGCACATTGTGGTGACGATCGAAGAAACTAAAAATTTGGAGGAAATGACCATTGATCCCTTGTTGGGGTCGTTACAAGCGTACGAGGAGAAACCAAAAAAGAAGCAAGAAATTTCAGAGCAACTTTTTAAGTTGCAAGTAAGCTCAAAAGATAAAGAAGAAAGCTCGAGCAACAGCCGCGGACAATACAAATGAGGACTTGGTCAAGGTCAAGATCGAGGCAGAGGCCGTGGACGTGGACGTGGACGAGGACGAGGACGAGAAGGCTTCATCAATAACAATGAAAGAATCGAGTATACAAGTAGTCGAGGGAGGAGCAACCCATAATCGAGCTACGATAAATCTTCAATAAAGTGTTATAATTGTCATAAATTTGGGCACTATGCTTCCGAGTGCAGGAGTGAAAAATTAAAGATAGAAGAGAAGGCCAATTATGTTGAAAATACAAGTCAAGAAATTGGTAATGTGCTTCTGGCATATAAAGGAAAAGCTGGAAGACAAGATGACATGTGGTACCTTGACACTGGTGCTAGCAATCACATGTGTGCGAAGAGAAACATGTTCGTGGAGCTCGATGAATCGGTAAGTGGCAATGTCTCCTTTGGTGATGAATCTAAAGTTCCAGTTAAAGGAAAAGGGAAAATTTTAATTCGCTTGACAAATGGAAATCATGAATTTATTTCCAACATTTATTACGTGCCCAATATAAAAAATTATATATTGAGTTTGGGACAACTCTTAGAGAAAGGTTATGATATTCACATGAGAGATTATAACCTTTCAATAAGAGATGGCAAAAATAATCTTATTGCCAAGATGCCAATGTCTAAAAATATAATGTTCTTATTGAATATTCGAAATGAGGTGGCAAAATGCCTGAAAGCGTGTTACCAAGATAAGTCTTGGTTATGGCATCTTCGGTTTGGGCACTTAAATTTTGGCGATTTGGAGTTGCTATCAAAGAAAGAGATGGTGAGAGGCCTACCATCCATCAAACATCCCGATCAACTCTGCGAAGGTTGTCTATTCGGGAAGCAAAGCCATTCCCAAAGGAATCAAGCTCAAGAGCTCAAAAGCCAGTAGAGTTGATTCATGCTGACGTGTGTGGGCCGATAAATCCAAGCTCCCTCGGTAAAAATAATTATTTTTTGCTCTTCATTGATGATTTTTCTAGAAAAACATGGGTATATTTCTTGAAGCAGAAGTCAGAAGTATTTGATGCATTCAAGAAATTCAAAGCTGCCGTCGAGAAGGAGAGCGGACGAGAAATCAAAGCCTTGAGATCTGATCGAGGGGGAGAATTCGCATCCAAGGAATTCTTGGAGTTTTGCGAAGCAAATGGAATTCGGCGGCCACTGACAGTTCCAAGATCCTCCCCAACAAAATGGAGTGGCAGAAAGAAAGAACAGAACAATCATGGAGATGGCGAGGAACATGCTAAAGATGAAGAATCTGCCTAAAGAATTTTGGATCGAAGCAGTGGCGTGCGCGGTGTACCTGTCCAACCGATCGCCGACAAGGAGCGTATGGGTAATGACTCCACAAGAAGCCTGGAGCGGGAGAAAACCAGGAATTTCCCATCTAAAGGTATTTGGGAGTAAAGCCTATGTGCATGTACCAGATGAGAGAAGGAAGAAGCTCGATGACAAAAGTGAAGCATTCATCTTTATCGAGTACGACTCTAACTCTAAAAACTATAAGTTATATTATCCAAATACCAAGAAAACAGTGATAAGTCGAGACGTGGAGTTCGACGAAGAAGGAGTCTGAGATTTCAGCTCCAGCGGTGACTTCACCTACATCCCACAGTTAGAAGAACAAAGAGCAGAAGAGCAAGATGGAGAAGTCCAACAAGAGCCAGTGACTCCACCAGCTTCAATTGTGCCAGTCACTGAAGACTTGCCACCACCATCTTTCTTAAATGAAAGAGCCACACCACGCGCAAGGAATTTGGACGAGATATATGAGAATAGGGAAATGTTAGAAGATCTTACCTTATTCTGCCTATCTGCTTATTATGAACCTCTTAGTTTTGAAAAAGCAGCAAATAATGAATATTGGCGAGTCATAAGGGACAAATAGTTCAAATCCATAAAGAAGAATTATACGTGGGAACTCGTGACACTACCGGAAAGACACAAGGTCATTGAAGTCAAGTGGGTGCATAAGGTTAAGAAGAATTCCAAAGGTGAAGTTGAAAAATATAAAGAAAGGCTCGTCGGGAAAGGATTTCGCCAAGTTCGAAGTTTTGCTCAGAATGACAAATCAAGTTTAAGGGGGAGTGTTGGAATATAAACTTGATTTGTATTAGATATTTTCTAAAGAGTATTCTAGAATAGTAGAAAATGAGATAGAGAAAGAAGAGCATTCTAGAATGATTGAGAATAAGTTAGAATTAAGAAGAAATAGCTAGATTTAGAGAAATCTAGAGTGTATAGAGAGTTCTAGAGAATGTAATAGTTGAGAGAATTCTAGATAATGTAGGAATTATCTAACTACTACTACTTACCACTATAAATATGTAACCATGTAAGTGAAGAAAGTAATGAAGTGAATTGAAGAAAGATTGTGTTAGTAAACTACAACCCTCCCACTCAAATTCCTAAGCACACACACATCCACAACCAATTTCTCCAAATTTCCTCCTACCAATTAAATAAATTCTCCATTATATATACTTATATTCCAACAGTTTTTATATATTTAATAAACTATAATCAGTCAAGCAATATCATGTTTGTATGAATGTAAATATGAAAATATTGAATCAATTGAATCAACTGATATTTTACTAGCAAAACTGATATTTTACTATAGATTGCAGTGTGTGAAGCAGTGTAAAGTTGCTTTTTCCGCACATTTCAAAGCTAGCTTTTTCCATGCATTTCAAAGCTAGCATGCAGAAGCTTATTAGATTAACATATGAAGCTAGTCTAGAGTATAATTATTCGGAGGCACAATTCTTCGCAATAACAGTTGCTCGCTGGGTATCCAGCGACCGCTAGGGTCCAGCGGTCGCTGGGTGTATGTCTATCGCTCGTTCAATCCCCGCGCTCGCTTGGTTTGTGGATTTCAAGTCCGAAAATATCACGCCAAATTCTTGCTAATTCATTAAAAATCCAACCAAGAATTCATTTAAAATCATGAAGAATCTGTGAGAATTTTATAGACTTTTAAAATCCACGGACTTTTAAAATCTAGATAAATCTTGAACTAATACACCCCCCTTAAAATAGGGTTAAGGTACAGATACCCCCTTAAACATGACCCCCTAGAACGTATACCCCCCATTCTCCAACTTGGTACAAATTTCCCCCCAAACTCGACGGAAAGTATACAACTAACCCCAGCCCACAGACGGACGTTAGACACCGTCCATGGGGGCAGAGCAGAGCTGCGCTGGGCAGCGCATAGTGGCAGAGCAGAGCTGCGCTGGGCAGCACATAGGGGCAGAGCTGTGCTGGGCAGCGCATGGGGGCAGAGCAGAGCTGCGCTGGGCAGCGCATAGGGACAGAGCAGAGGTGCGCTGGGCAGCGCATAGTGGCAGAGCAGAGGTGCGCTGGGCAGCACATAGGGGCAGAGCTGCGCTGGGCAACGCATAGGGGCAGAGCAGAGCTGCGCCGGGCAGCACATAAGGGCAGAGCTGCGCTGCGCTGGGCAGGGCATAGGAGCAGAGTTGCGCTTCTGCTCTGCCTCCTTGGGCGGCGTCTAACGTCCGTCTGTGGGCTGGGGTTAGTTGTATACTTTCCGTCGAGTTTGGGGGGCAATTTGTACCAAGTTGGAGAATTGGGGGGTATACGTTCTAGGGGGGGTCATATTTAGGGGGGTATCTGTACCTTAACCCTTTGAAATATATATAGACATTTGTCCTGTAAGAATGAAGAAGAACCTAGCTACAACATCATCGCCGATAACATTAACATACTGGTTGCTCTTGGAGATTGGTGGAATGATCTTGAAACCTAAGTAGTCAAAGAACTCCTCCCACTTTTCTAGCTTGCTGTCTGAACTATTACATTAGTTTAAGTATATTATTGGCATTGACAAAGAATTCTGAGTGTGAAAATTTGAGGTGCAACTGATCATTAAAGCAATCCAACACACATGTTTGCATGTTTGAATATTTGTCTTGACTTTTCACTGAGCAAGTGGTTCTCATTCTTGCAGTTTTTGTGACTTTTTGCAGGTAAATGTGTATTATGGTATGAATTGGGCAGAAGTAAAAAGGAGGAAAACGGAAAACAAAAAAAAAAAATTGTAAAGTGATATATATAGCGACTTTCACATTTTGAGAAGGATAGGGAGATGGGAGGAGAAGTGGGGTTTGAGTTTCTATTTTTTTAAAAAAGGGTGGTGGGTGGATCTTGGTGGGATTCTTTGCCCGCCAGCGCGCGGTGGTCTTACTAAAGTTGTACAAATCTCTTCTTTATTTGGATTATGAAAAAGGTTCTACTATTCTAGCCGGAGTTCATGGTGGTTTATCTTTGTGAATAGTTGAATGTATTGTTGAATGAACGATGTTTGAATGAATGTATGAATTTTTAGTATTAATAAATGTATTTTTTTTTTTGCTTTCTATTATGAGTTTTTAGATTTAATGAAATATATATTCGAAAAAATAGAAAATTTAAATATAATTGCAAAAAAACAAAATTGTAAAATTTGAAATAGACAGTGAATAGGCGACGATCAGGATGTTCGTCGTTTATGAGAGAATAGACGACGGACAGAAAACCGTCGTCTATTTTCTAATAGATGACGGACAGGATGTCCTTCGTCTATCAGCGCCTCTAAATAGACTACAATTTCATTTATGACAGACAATTTTCTAATAGATGACGCTTTTGACCTGTCATCTATTACCGATTTTCTTGTAGTGCAACTACGCCTTTGTTAATTAATCAAACTCTCTTCATTCGAAATGCATGTAAATTTCGTAATATAGAATTAATTTGGATTGTGTTGCTATAATTACATATTGTTTGTAATTATAAATAGAGGGTTTACTATACTTTCCAATTCCACCTTTGTTTTTCTTCTTTTTTGCTCAAATCAGTCTTCTAGCATATATAAATTCTATCAAAATAATTGTACTTAGTTGTATTGTTTTATTACTT